>NW_015506187.1:374796-388149 GCF_001515645.1 Sinocyclocheilus grahami | reverse complement strand
GTTTTTCCAGAGGGGATTTTGGATTGCTCTTTTTATCACTTATCATGTTTTTAGGATTTAATGTTAAATGCATTGCATATAGTGGTGCATAGGTTTCAGAATATAGATAGGAATACAACTGTTAAGTTTGGTGTATGCAAGTGGAGAGAAAAACCCCTTTAAAGATGTTTATTGTAATTGAAATCAGATGCAAATAGATAACGCGTTAAAAAATAAACACTGTGTATTCTGGATGGTTTGAAAGAAGAGAAATTGAGCAGTGCATGAAAAAAGCCGAACTTTCCCAGTGGTCCCATCTGAAGTGACGCGCGTTGACTCCGCCCCGCCGCAGCGTCAAACTCGCTTCAGCCGCGCACATCCAAGCGGACGACCAGACCTCGCGATGCTCGCGCTCACGCTGTGGACTCTAGCGCTGCTGTGGAGCGCCGCGCGCGTCGACGCGAGGGGACCCGACGAGTTCTTCAGCGGGAGCGTTTACCGCGCGAGGTGCGCGTCGCGTTGCCTCAGCCTGCACATCACGCGCATTTCTGCCGCTTTCAAGCATTTCCAGGTGCGTCCGAATCTGACATTCTATCAGAGTAGAGTTTCAGTGGAAAATTCTACAACTTTGTGTTTACTAGAACGGTCCGATATCTGCTTTTGAATGACCGATATATGGAGTGTACAGAATTTATGAAATCAAACGAATCGCTTATTTTATATTATATGAACCATGTTATTATTTTACACTATTTAAATTAATTTTAATATTTAAAAACGTTTAACATACGGCCATATATCGGTTGGCTAAACTGTGAGCCGATTTTGAACCTGACGCATTGATCTTATTGCTCAGTAGTGACCTAGAGGCTACTAGTAAAACTATTCAGTCACAGAATATGAAATGAACACTTAATATTGGATCAAAATGTACAGAAAGAGTATATTTGAGATGAATATCTGCTATTTAATCAGCTTTATCGGTCCGTCGTATAGAATTATTTAGGTTAGGTTAGAAATCATGTTTCTCGTGGTCATATCCGGTTGGTTGCTGAGACTGCGCTTTATTGATGAGGGTGTTGAAATCAGTTTTCAGCTCTGAACTCTCTTCTGTTCTGCTTAATCTGGTTTAAAGAAGCAACTCATATTGGCATCAAGCAGACTGCATGCATACGTGATTGATGTAAAACAACATCTGATGGTCATAATCAGAGGAGAAAGAGTCGATTGCATCCCTTCAGTGACCTTATATTTTCATGAAGAAAATGTAACATATTTAATACTTGTTATTTAAGCACATTTCCCTTCCAAAATTATATATATGTATTTTTTAAATAATTTTTATGTTTTATTTATTTATTTATTGCAGTAATGAGAACTGGGCAGGATAACGGCTTAATAGTCAAAAAATTATTTTATGACATTTAAGCACATTTCCATCCCATATTCTTATTAATGTAATTTGAAAAAAAAGTCATTATATATATATATATATATAATATATATATATATATATAATATTTCCCTCCCAGATTCTTATGAACGTAATGTGAAAATATTACATTTTTATTACTTAAAAATAAAAAAAAAATGTTTTTTTTGTTGGTGGTTTTTTGTTGCAGTATGGGCTGTGCATGACGTATACTCTTGATCAAGTCTATAAATTATTGCACAAAGTCATTTGTTTGTTAGTGTCTTCAACTTCTCTCATGATATGTGAATAGTAGCTTGAATAGTAGCAAACACACTGCATTTTTGCGTTTGTTGGTCATACGTTGTTAGATACTGAAACCAGTTTAATGTATGTTTAAAAGGTATTATTTTGAGTCTTTGTTGCATTTTGGCTGATCTTTAATCTCTAGTGTATGAGAACATGCAGTACAACAGATGATTCCGTTTTTAGTAAAGTGAAGGCTTTGTGTTGCTCTTACGTTCTTGTTTTGTCAGAAGTCGTGCATCTACACCGTATTCGTTTCCTCAGAGCTCAGCGAAAGGCTCTTCTTCTAATGTTTCCTCACTGCTTGCATCTGAAGGCACACGAGTGCGTTCAAGGTTAATGCATGCATCTAATGCAGTCGTGACGGTTTATGATGTTGCCATTTGGCAGGGATGAAGCGGAGCTACAGCCGTTAATGATTGGAGGGGGACATCTTTCTTAACATCAAAAGGGACGTATGGAGAAAGCTGGCGAAGTCTTTTGTCTGCGCAGGAAGTGCTGTGACAGGCTGAGCTTGATAAAGTGCTGGTTGAACTGGATGGAAGCTCCAGGAATAGAAAGCGATTGTTGTTGGTGCTCCATAAAGAGTGTCCGGAGGCCGTGTGTGTGTGTGTGTGTGTGTGTGTGTTCACAGGTCTTTCATGTGAAAATGGGAGGTCTGGTCAGCTGCAAAAACATGCAGCCCCCTCTGAACTCTCCTGCTGACCAAATGCCAGCCTCACACGCATCTGCTGGAGGATCAACCATCACTCAGAGCTGACCAGAGAACGATCGGAACCTACTGCTGGAACCAAAGAGTCTGACAGTACAGGAATGTTCCAGAAAAACTTCCGATCTATCTATCTATCTATTGTTCTGTATATCCATCTATTGTTCTATCTATCCATCTCTCCATTATCCATCCATCCATTGTTCTATCCATCCATCCATCCATCCATTGTTTTATCTATCTATCTATCTATCTATCTATCTATCTATCTATCTATCTATCTATCTATCTATCTATCTATCTATCTATTGTTCCGTATATCCATCCATCCGTATATCCATCCATCCGTATATCCATCCGTATATCCATCCATCCGTATATCCATCCGTATATCCATCCATCCGTATATCCATCCGTATATCCATCCATCCGTATATCCATCCGTATATCCATCCGTATATCCATCCGTATATCCATCTGTATATCCATCCATCCGTATATCCATCTATCCATCCATCCATCCGTTTCTCACTCTATCCATCTATCTATACTGAAAATACAGGATTATTTTATTTAAACTGGCGAATAAACAGCGTTCTAGAATAAAAAAAAAAAAAAGTAAAACAAAGTAACGTTCTGACTTATTATTTTTAGGCGACTAATTAGTGATATTTGGCCGTTTAGAGGCACAAGACGCTCTTAAGAACATTTTGTCAGGTTTGCTCGGGTAATTCAGATGATTTCTATTTGATTAGTCAAGAACTCTTGGTCTCACTTGTTCATTCAAGCCGCTTCAGAAAGTTTATGACCCAAATAACAGTGTGTACAGGTCATCAAAACAGTGAAATATCTATCTAAAGCTTTCTGGAGTCTTTATTGTCTTATTGGAGAGTATTTATGTATCGGTGATTCGGTAAAAGACAGAGGGAAACACCCGGCTGTAAATCCAGCGTCTGCGAGCTGAAAGGCCGGCTCTGTTCGGGAAAGCATCTGCTGCGAGTGGAATTATTTATGTGTGGACGTATGAAGCCAAAGGTGTGTCAGAGAGTCCTGCGAGCACGCCTGACATCGTTAAAATTATTGCGTTTTAAATGAAGCCCTTCGTTCCCTCCGTTCGGCTCGAGGGACGCGCGTTCTGATCCAAAGGAAAGACAAACATTGGAAAGAAGTCGTGCCGTGTCGCTTGTCAAGGGCCTTTGATATGAAACAACTTGGAAAGGGACTCAAACCACAGCAGCTTGTATGTGTGCGGTTTCATTAGCAGAGACATGAATGGAGTCCTGTGGCGATTCACACGCTCAGAAACATCCTCTAACCTTCAGATTCAGCGCTCGATTAGCACAGTTTATAATCGGTGTTGGTGCAATCTTCTGCTCTTTGGCCGGTGTGAGTGTCGGCTGTGTTACGGTTGATCTTATCTAAGTAATAATGGGTCTTTAAACAACCCAAGAGTGCATTATTTTTACTTTACAGCCCGTTTATCTCCGGAATGTGGCATCTGTAGATGTTTTGCACCTTATGAAACGCTGATAAGAACGTCAGCTTGCTGTTTTGTCTCATCACAAGTGGTTTTGCTTTTCTTGTAAGGATACAGATGCATGTAGTATTATGTTATAAGACTATAAGACTTTTTAAATGATTTTGAATGTGGAAAAAAGCTTCTTGTTTGGAAATATGTTTTATAATATAGTTATCTTTCCTGAAATTCAATCAGTAAAATTTTTTAAATGTTGATTAATCTTGTGTGGTAATGTCTAATTTTGTATAATCCAGTGAATTAAATACTTGGATAATTTTCTTTTTGATTTGGAACTTGATGAACACAAATCTGATCTTCATATAGCAAAAGCATTGTGCGCTTTAAGACATTCCTGTTGAAAATAGAGAAAAAGAGAGTAAAAAATATACATAAATGAAGTGTAAAAAAAAAAAAAAAAATTATTAGAGTAAATACAAATACTTTAAAATAAATAAGAAATAAAAATAATATTTAAACAAATAAATATTAAAATAATAAATGCGTAAACAGATCTGTAAATAAATAATACTTCTAAAAGTAGAGTGCTATAATGAGTAAAAAAAAAAATTAACTAAATATAAAATATTTAGATATATTTATAATGCCATTTATAATGGGTCTAAAAGGTTTAAACCCCCCTGCTTTATGATTAAAATAAATAATGCAGTACAGTTCTACAATGAGTAGAAAAAATATAATTAATTTAAAAGAAACAAAATGTTTTTTTTATATATATGTATACTTAGATATATTTATAATACTATTTTTTACAGAATAAACTGGGTCTAAATGATTGAATCTAAAATGTTACAATTTAAATTAAAATAATAAATACATAAATAAAACTAAATAAATAATACATCTAACAGTACAGTGCTATAATGAGTAGAAAAAAATTTGATAATTTACTAAATATTGTTTTAAAAAATAGATGTACCTGTATGTATAATACTAATTTTTCACAGAATAAATTGGGTCTAAAATATTGAAAACCCCTGCTTTAGGACAACAGCATTAAACTGGAAAGATATGACAAAATGATGAATGACGCTGGCTTCTTTTATGGCTTTTTTTACGTTCTTTTACGTCTGGATGTCCAATGAAAGGAGAGTCGTATGGAATGGATTTAAGCAGAGACGGCTGTGTGTGGAGTGTGTCGTGTTAAACACTCGCCTAAAGCAGCTCTGATTAAAGCGTCTCAACGATGTAAATAAAGCCCAGAAGAACAGCTAAACTCAGAACAATGAGAGAAGAGCTCAAAGCACCTGCTGCTGACTGTAACACACACTAACTAGAGCACTTAACATGTGACACCGAGATCAAGAGCTCCAAATCAAACGAGAGAATAATAACCTGAAGTTTCGGACGTCTATAAAACACTGCGTTACTCAGATGTGATCTGTCTATCATTGTTCTGTTGTTCTTTCATATTATACATCTAATGTTTCATCCATTCATCCATTGTTCTGTCTGTCCATCCATCCATCCATTTATCGCTTTATCCATTTACCATCTGTCTATCCATCTGTTGTTTTGTCTATCATTCTATCATCCATCCATCCATCCATCCATCTGTCATCTATCTATTAATCTGTCATTCCATCCATCCATCTGTAAGGCCTATAAACCTGTCCATCCATCCATCTATCATTCTATCATCCATCCATCCATCTATCATTCTATCATCCATCCATCCATTGTTCTGTCTATGCATACATCTATCGTTCTATCCATCCATCTATCTGTCGTTCCATCCATCCATCTATAATTCTATCATCCATCCATCCATCTATCATTCTATCATCCATCCATCCATACATCCATTTGTCATCTATCTATTAATCTATCATTCTATTTATCTTCATCCATCCATCCATCCATCCATCCATCTATTGTTCTATCCATCCATCCATCCATCTATCATTCTATCATCCATCCATCCATACATCCATTTGTCATCTATCTATTAATCTATCATTCTATTTATCTTCATCCATCCATCCATCCATCCATCCATCTATTGTTCTATCCATCCATCCATCCATCTATCATTCTATCATCCATCCATTGTTCTGTCTATGCATACATCTATCATTCCATCCATCCATCATCTATCCATCCATCTATCATTCTATCATCCATCCATCCATACATCCATTTATCATCTATCTATTAATCTATAATTCTATCTATCCATCCATCATCTATCCATTCATCTATCGTTCTATCATCCATCCATCCATCTGTCATCTATCTATTAATCTATCATTCTATTTATCTTCATCCATCCATCCATCCATCCATCTATTGTTCTATCCATCCATCCGTCCATCCATCCATTTGTCATCCATCTATTGTTCCATCCATCCATCTGTAATGCCTATAAACCTTTAGGCTTTCAAAACCTTTTCTTTTCTTTGCATGTAAATCTGGATTAATTTAATGAATTTAAATTCGTTCCTGAATCTCAGTGTGTTTTTCTCCCAGTGTATCTCATCCATCCTCAAATGTTCCTCTGCCGCCTCAAACCCGCGCGTACACTACGAACGTTGTTGGCTCTGTGACGAACTCTTAATATTCCTCTATTGTTAGTCGCTTCGGATAAGAGCATCTGCTAAACAAATACATTTATCTTTCAGGACGATGTTGTGTTTAGTTCCTCGATGGGTTACAGTTGATCTGACACATGCGACGCTTAAGCAAACTGTTCTGTCAGCTTTAGATCCAAAGGTTAAAACGCTCCAGGAATACCCTTGACTCTTCACTAAGCCGGGTTACAATGCTGACAGTCCCGGGTCAGAGACAGCTGGGTCAACATCCCGCCGAGTGTCCGAGGGATGCTGTCACGCCGCAGAATGTGTCGGCCGTCCTGACAGAGATTCAAGCAAGAAGACACTGTGACACACTGCAGTACATGCTGATCTCAAACACCTTATTGCTTTTATAAAAATACATCTCCATAGATTCCTGCAGAAATTGAACAAAGTTCTGCAAAATGCTCGTTGAATGTTTTTATATCATATTTGGTTGTGCCTTCATCAGTCAGTAAGTCCTGCATTTAATACTTCGTCATAGCTAAATCCTTTCTGCAGAACGGTGTGTCTGTGTGCTCATTCCATTCATGATCCTGTCTTAGAAATATGTAGCAGCGCTGCACGAATTGGGGAAAAAATTTAATTGTGATTTTTCTGAAGAAAAAAAGTCCAGGTTTGCAGTGCTTGTTTGTAGGGCTGCGTAATTTGCCCAACATTTTGTGATTAATATATCAATATGGCTATAATAAAAATAAAAATAATAATTATTATCATTATTATTATTACGAAATAAAAATATTAAAATTATGAAATTAAAACAAAATAAGAAATATGATTGCAGTGCTTGTTTGTAGGGTGGCCAACATCTTGTGATTAATATAGCAATTAAGTTTCCAAAGGGGCGGAAGATTTCTGGTAAATTTCCGGAAACTTTCCAAAAATTCCCACAAATTTCCAACATTTTTTGAAAGTTTCCAAAGAATCCTGGAAAGTTTCTGGAAATGGTCTGCCCCTTTGCAACCCTAATAGCAATATGGCTGTAAAATAATAATAATAACAATAATAATTAAAAAAAAGTTTCATTTCCATTAATCGTCCTAACATGTAGGCAGCTCATAATGTTTCGTAAAATGATTTGTTTTGGTTTAAAGCCCCTGTAGCTCATGAGCGGCAGCTAATAATGTTTGATTTACAGTCATGTAAAGATGATGCCGTTATCATAACTGAAGCAGATCCCGCAGAGCTGCTGAAACAGTTCAGACTGCGCTGATCGAAGACACATGAAAGCATCACACACGTCTTCGAGAAGGCACATGTTCCGCATGTGAGTGTTTGCTGTGGTCTCGTCCTCTCTTTGAAGCCGTTGACCGTTATCCTTGACATCGAGTGCACAACACCCGGCGGGACTGGAGGGCAAGTTAAGTCCTTTAATGATGAGTAAAAAAAAAGTTTCATTTCCATTAATCGTCCTAACATGTAGGCAGCTCATTATGTTTCGTAAAATGATTTGTTTTGGTTTAAAGCCCCTGTAGCTCATGAGCTGCAGCTAATAATGTTTGATTTACAGTCATGTAAAGATGATGCCGTTATCATAACTGAAGCAGATCCCGCAGAGCTGCTGAAACAGTTCAGACTGCGCTGATCGAAGACACATGAAAGCATCACACACGTCTTCGAGAAGGCACATGTTCCGCATGTGAGTGTTTGCTGTGGTCTCGTCCTCTCTTTGAAGCCGTTGACCGTTATCCTTGACATCGAGTGCACAACACCCGGCGGGACTGGAGGGCAAGTTAAGTCCTTTAATGATGAGTTCTTTTCCAAGGTTTCACGGGGAATTTCCACTGGATTACATTGTACCAGATTCCTTTGAACTTGACATTGAACTTAAGCAGACTTTTGGTTTACAGACCCGAGAAGTTTGCCCCTTCGGATGCTTGTGGAAAAGGGAACAAGGCATTGATTCATTTGAAACTGTAGTTAAAGGAACACTTTTAGTCCGTTTTTTGAGTGAAGGTGCACACAAATCTTTGAATCTGTGTTTTGAATCGATTCAGTGAAACAAACAGTTTAATGGAAAAAATTTTATCTGGCACCAATTTTTTTTAATGATTGTGCAAATGAATCTTTGAATCAGTGTTTTGAATCGATTCAATGAAATGAACAGTGTGAACTGATTTACTAAAATAATTTTTTTTTTTGATTTTTTCTTCTGTTTATTTATTTCTGTTTTGAGTGAATGTTTCGTATCTGATGTGATGTCCAGTGTTTTATGATGTCTGTTCTCTCTTTCAGAGCAACGGATCATTGGTTTGGTGTCAGAATCACAAGCAGTGCTCAAAGGTAAAACTCTGAATCTCATTAAAACCACAAAAAAATTACCCGCCCGGCTCATATTGCAGTCTAAATCACCAGAAGAAATGGATAATGAAAGAAAGAGAGAACAGAATGGGAGTAATACGAGAGATACGAGATACAAGAGACACAAAACCTTTTGAATTATATCAATCTAATAAGAAATGATTCAGATTTTAGGATTTTTTGTAAGACCTTTACTCCAAATTATTATTACTGTAATGCAATAAAATCTCATCCTCATTACTGCAATGCAAGACAAAATTGTGATATTTTATTAAAATATTTGTAAAGTTTACATGTTTTTTAAAGTATTAATACATTTCATGCAATGCAAACATGTGATATTTTATTTAGATCTTAGTAAAGTAAATATAAAGTATAAATACTTTTTTAAACTTGTAAACTTTACAAATATGTATTAAATATTAAATATTTATTGCATTGCAGTAGAGACTTTATTTAAATATTCGATAAGATATTTGAATATTTGTAAAGTTTACAACTTAAGCAAAAATAGATTAAAGTATTTAGATATTTTATAACTGCAATGAAAGAAAAAATAGTGATATTGTATTTAAATATTCATGAAGTTTACACGTTTTAAAAAGTAGGGTTTATACATCGCATTACTGCAATGCAGGAAAAAAGTTGAAAACTTGTTCTTTTTAAGATTTTAAAAAGTAAGGTATTTAAAAAGTATGTATGCATCATGGTATATTTGTTTTGCTGCTGATTTGTGTGTAAGTTATGTTCAATGTAATGCACTAAAAACACTGGATTGAAGAAACAAGAAGCGTTTTGGTTTTGATGTGAAATAAGACCTGGACGTGTTTTGTTCAATTCAGTGCCTCCCTCAACATGTTTTTAATATTTGATGTATGCAGTAGCATGTGTAAATGTGATGCATACTCTCCAGTTTACTATGGTAACAGTAATATTGAGTCTCTGTCGGGGTCTGACGGTACAGACGTGTCCTGTGTTGAATCATTACACACTCACAGGATGAGCTGAGGCATGACGCTCCTTCACACAACACTGCTTATACTGAGACACCGACAGACAGATTCATTTGAAAGGTATGAAATGATGAAGGCAGAGCAGACGATGAGCAAGAGTCTAGAGGAGAGAAAGAAAGGGCTCTGTTTTTCACTTTGAGGCCGCATTTATACTTTGATTGCTTGGTATGAGTTTGATAATATCTGTGTGTTGCATTGATAGTTTAGCAACAGCAAACTCTATCGAAGTTTATTTTGAGTCTCTTGTGCAATTTACATGTTTGCAGAATTTTTAAATAAGGTATGACACAGGTATTTTATTAATATTAATATTTGTAAAGTTTACAAGTTTTAAAAAGTGAAGTACTTGGACATCTCATTATTTCCATGCAAGAAAAATAGTGGTATTTTATTTAAATATGTGTAATGTTTACAAGTTTTAAAAAGTAAAGTATTTATATATATATATATATCGTTACTGCAATGCAAGAACAAATAGTATTTTTTTATTTAAATATTTGTAAAGTTTACAAGTTAAATTTTTTTTTTATATTTATACATCTCATTACTTCAATGCAAGAAAAATAGTGGTATTTTATTTAAAAATGTGTAATGTTTACAAGTTTTAAAAAGTAAGGTAACGTATTTATATGGATAATTACCGGCCTATAGCCTTGGCCAGTACTCTATCCAAGGTTATTGAAAGGATTTTATTGGATAAGATGGAACATTTTGTTCTGACTTCTGATAACCAGTTTGGTTTTAAACCGAAACATGGCACTGATATGTGTATTTTTGCTCTAAAGGAGATTTTAGATTTTTATAACAGCCATAATTCCACAATTTTTATGTGTTTTATTGATGCTTCTAAAGCCTTTGATCGTGTAAATCATGAACAATTATTTTTTAAGTTATACAATAGAGAAGTTCCCAAATTTTTAGTGAGAATTTTGTTTTTTTGGTATGCTCATCAATTAATGTATGGGGTAATTGTGTGTCTGCTCCATTCAGTGTGTGTAATGGAGTCAGACAGGGAAGCATTTATATTTATATATCTCCCTTTATATTTAATGTTTATATGGATGATTTATCAAAGCTGTTAAATGGTTGTAGAACAGGTTGTATGGTTGGTCATACCATTATAAACCATTTGATGTATGCAGATGATTTGGTGATTTTTTGTCCATATAGTGCTGGTCTTCAAGTTACTGAGGATTGGTTCTCGATATGGTTCAGATTTTGATATTAAATATAATGCCAAACAGAGTAATATTATGATTGTTAGGAGTAGGGGGGACAGAAAACTGACATTTCCTGACTTCTCTCTGTCTGGGAGTGTCCTTAAGGTATGTAATGAGGTTAAATACTTGGGGCATTATATAACTGATGACCTGTCTGATGATAGGGATATTTACAGACAGTGTTGTACGCTGTATGCCCAGGCCAATATGTTGATTCGCAAATTTGGCATGTGCTCAGGATCTGTGAAGACTACACTTTTTAAAGCATAATGTACCCCTATGTATACTGGCCATTTGTGGCGGCATTACAGAAAGAGCAGCATGCAGAGACTTAATGTAGCTTATAATGATGGTATGCGATTGCTGCTTAAGGTGCCAAGAGGGAGCACTGCTGTGTTGCGTAATCTCATGTACAGATGTATGTGTAGGTTATCAGAATCTGTAAACAGTATAATTTTAATACTGACGAACTTGGCACTAAGTTCAGTCAGGCTTTTTTCAGATATGTCGTTTCAGATACACGTTTTTAAGGCTGAAGTATTTATACATTTTATTACTGCAATGCAAGAAAAAAAGGCATCATTTATGTAAATATTTTTAAAGTTTCCAAGTTTAAAAAGTATCTCATTACTGCAATGCAAGAACAAATAGTGATAATTGATTTACTTTAATTGCTCGATACGAATCAGAGTTTGATCATATTTGTGTTGCAACTGATAGTTTAGCAACAGTGAACTCCATTTAATTTAATTTTGAGTCTCTCATGCATTTGACATTTTTTGCTGAATTTTTAACAGTTATTTTATTAATAGTCAATTGCTAATTTCTCACAAGTTTTCTATGGCATTGTAGTGAAAACGCGTCACGCTGGTGTTTAGATTAAGGCGAGTGAAGTTCAGCCAAGAAGAACAACATTAACAAGGCAAAACAAAAATTAATTTGGCTTCATAAGTTTTTTCCCTGAGTTAATGAGGATGTCAGAGGGCTTCAAAGAGGAGATACACTGTGCTTTAAAAGCAAAGCCGCTTTGTTTTTGTGCTCGAATGCAACAAAAGACCTGCTCTTTTCCTTTCCATGGACTTGGCCAGTATTGGATCCTGGCAACGGCGCTGTCCCCAGTCATTCATCAAGAGCTGCTGTGTTAAAGAAGGATTTGGCTGTTTGCGTGTCTGAGCATTGGGCGTTCCCATTACAACTGGCCCTCTTCATCTCTGAGAGTCTGAAAACTCTTGACACCCGTGTGGAGATCATGCCATGCTTGGACTCAGTGTGTTTCTGTTGCTAGTGATCTGTCAGGTCTGCTTCAGAATCATGCTTGTTGTAATGACAATTAGTAATGCATATGTTGTCGTACTCTGGGTGGGACGAGGGCCATGGAGTGAGTTCAGTCTCTGCTAATTTTATGTGTACACATGCGTCAGATGGACGTCTTTGCCTGTTGCATTAAGTTTCTCTGTTTCGTGTCTTAAGATGTATAGTTGACTTTTTAAAACGTGTTCTGTGCCATTATAATCCATCATCTAGCTGTTTTTGAATGCAAGAAACGAGGTTGATCGCCCTTTGGAATTGAATTGAGAATGTCTTAAATTCCAGTTCAGTTCCTGATTTTGAATTGATTTTGCAAACAGATGCAGAACAGCAGTTACAATTTTAGGAATGTAAGAAAATAAATTAAACTAATTGAAATAAAAAAATATGGATGGATGGATGGTTGGATGGATGGATGAATAGATGGATGGTTGGATATATAGATGGATGGATGGATAGATGGTTGAATGGATGGTTGGTTGAATGGATGGTTGGTTGGATGGATGGATGGATGGTTGATGGATGGATGAATAGATGGATGGATAGATGGTTGAATGGATGGTTGGTTGGTTGGATGGATGGATGGAGGTTGAATGGATGGATGGATAGATGGATGGTTGGATATATAGATGGATGGATGGTTGAATGGATGGTTGGATGGATGGATGGATAGAAGTATGGTTGGTTGGATGGATGTTGGATGGATAGATGGATGGATGTATGGTTGGATGGATGGTTGGTTGGATAGATGGATAGATGGATGGATGGATGGATGGTTGGATGGATATATAGATGGATGGATAGATGGATGGTTGGATATATAGATGGATGGTTGGATGGATGGAAGGATATATGGTTGGTTGGATGGATGGATAGATGGATAGATGGATGGTTGGATGGATGGTTGGTTGGATAGATGGATAGATGGATAGATGGATGGTTGGATATATAGATGGATGGATGGATGGATGGATAGATGGATGGATAGATAGATGG
>NW_015506187.1:355458-374746 GCF_001515645.1 Sinocyclocheilus grahami | reverse complement strand
ATAGATGGATGGTTGGATATATAGATGGATGGATGGATGGATGGATAGATGGATGGATAGATAGATGGTTGGATATATAGATGGATGGATGAATGGATGGTTGGTTGGATGGATGGTTGGATAGATGGATTGTTGGATGGTTGGATGGATGGATGAATAGATGGATGGATGAATAGATGGATGGTTGGATATATATAGATGGATGGATGGATAGATGGTTGAATGGATGGTTGGATGGATGGATGAATAGATGGATGGTTGGATATATAGATGGATGGATGGATAGATGGTTGAATGGATGGTTGGATGGATGGATGGATGGATGGTTGGATGGATGGATGAATAGATGGATGGTTGGATATATAGATGGATGGATGGATATATGGTTGTATGGATGGATGGAAGGATGGAAGGATGGTTGGATGTATGGATGTATGGATGGAAGGATGGAAGGATGGTTGTATGGACGGATTGATGGATGGATAGATGGATAGATGGATAGATAGATAGATAGATAGATAGATAGAGAGAAGGGTTAAATCTTTGATTGTTGATGTTGTTTCGCACTACTTTTGATACCCTGACTGACTGCTAATGTAAAGCTCAATGTGAACTTTGAGTAAATGTTTAATTGCCAGCATTGATTCTCCATCATTATACACCCCTAAACTAAAGAAATGTAGGTCGTTTTTGTTTAGTAATAGACTTGGAGATGTTTGGCCATTCTGAGATTTTCTGCATCGGCCACTTTTAACATATTTTCGCAATGTTGTGAAAGTTACTAATTCTTGAATTTTTAAACCAGCATTCACCCAGTATGTGGCAAGACCTTTTGTCTTAGAGATGTTAATGACGTGGATTGTTAGTACTGGTTTGTGGCGTCTGTGTACTCACACACCTCTTAATGAAGTGATCTGTTTGCAAAGTCCTCACAATAACAAGCCAGACCCACGCTGGGCCGATTATATAGGGCATCCCGGTATATTGTCCTGTACAGTGTGTGTGTTTTATGTTTGTGAAAAGCTCCGTTCAGCCCATTTAGCCTGAGCCACCGTAGATGCCAAACAAAAGCAAAGACAGTAATGTCTCCGACAGCCACCCGCTGCCTCCGCGAACACACAGAATGATGCAGTTTCTGTCCAATAGAAAGGATCATCGTGGTGTCTCTCTTCCAACAAAAGTGAAGCAAAGGTGGGTTAATTATTTAAACAAAGATAAAGCGACCTCTCAGATCCGTCAGCACATTGGAGAATGACAGTGTTGGCGTCTCCTGCGAAACGTCCTGCGCCCCGTTGTTATGATAATTAACCCCGCTGCCCTGCTGCCGGAGAGAAGGGAGAGGGCATTTGTGAGTATTAGAGCTTCATTAGCATGCCACAGCACCACCATCACCCTCCATTCACAGCCGCCTCCGCCTTTTGTGTCTCCTTTCTTTATCTTTCGTGTGAGCACTTCTTCTGGAGTGAGAGAAAGCTTGGAGAGTTTGACAACTTCTGGGTGCTTGTTCAAGCGAAAGGGGAAAAAACAAGGAGCTGAAAAGCAGCTTGAGTTACTCACAAGGGTCGGACTTCCAAAGATCCCCAACGCTTGAATTGATTTGCTTTGCAAATAAGAGTCGCTCTCAGAAATAGACTTGCGAAAGTTTATAATTTCGGGATGGACTGGTCCTTTTTGCTGAAATAGTTCATGCAAAAGTGAATGTTTGCTGCAAATGTACTCACCCTCAGGCCATCCGAGATTAGGATGAGTGTGTGTCTTCATCAGGTTTGGAGAAATGTAGCACTGCATCAGTGTCTCAGCAATGGATGCTCTGCAGTGAATGGGTGCCGTCAGAATGAGAGTCCAAACAACTGATAAAAACATCACAATAATCCACAAGTAATCCACTGCACTCCAGTGCATCAGTTAACATCTGGAGAAGACAAAAGCTGAAACACATCCAGCATTAAGACGTTTTTAACTAAACTACGATTCCATAATCCATAATAACGCTTCCTCCAGTGAAGAAGTGTTCTGGTCTGAATCAGGAGAGAAATCTGCACAGATCAAGCACCGTTTATAAGCCAAAACAGCTCTAAACCTTAACACTTTTTTCCAGATGTGAACTGATGGACTGGAGTAGTGTGGATTACTTGTGGATTATTGTGATGTGTTTATCAGCTGTTTGGACTCTCATTCTGACGGCACCCATTCACTTGCAGTGAGACACTGATGCAATGCTAAATTTTTCCAAATCTGATGACGAAACAAACTCATCTAGATCTCGAATGGCCTGAGCGTGAGAGTACATTTACAGCAAACGTTCATTCTTGCATGAACATTTTCAGCACATTTTTATTTTTGGATGAACTACTCTTTTTTTATGCAATGATTTAATAACCAATATCCCCCAAAATGTGTTTACCTTTATACGCGTTGCATTTCCAGAAATGCAGTTTTGCTGTTGCGATGACTGAAGTTTTTTTTTGTCTGTGTGTGTTGGTTGGTTTGATTTGCATGTCTGTGTTTTCCTTTTAAGATCTGAGATTACGTTTTTGTGGCTCTCAAGAATCATGGGAAAAAGCCGCCGCATTTCTGAGACCCCCTCCGTCTCCAGCAGCTCCTTTTCACAGAGTAGAAATTAGTCTGACTTTTGTGGCTTTTCAATGAAGTGCTTTTCCAGGTCAGTTGTCTCACTAGCAGTTCAGTTTGGATTGTGTTTTCATATGATCTGCATCTTCACATCTAGGGTTGCAAGTCGAGGAGATTCAGAGCTGTTTCGTTTTATTGAATTCATCATTGATGATATACAGTACTTTAATAGTCTTCGTTCATATTTTGAATGATATTTTATTTTTATTTTTAGTTTTGTTTGGTATTGTTGTATTTTTGGCTTTTGCTTTATTTTAAAATATGTCTATAGTTTTTATTATTCTATTATTTATTTAAATATTTTAGTACTTACATGTTTTGTTTCAGCTAGCTGGCAAAACAACATTTCTAATTTTAGCTTAGTTTAAGCAATTTTTTTATATTTTATTTAATTTGGATTAATGTTTATTTCTTAAATGTTAATTAACTTTTTTTTTGGTTTTAGTTTAATAAACAATAATAATCCTAGATTGAATACTATAGTGAAATATCCTTGCTATGAATTAAATGTAACAGAAATACTGTTATAAATAAAAGAATAATATTCTATTGCGTTGTCCAAACAAACAAAAAAGACGAAACCAGTGTAGTCCAAATCACAAATAAATGACTCTCATGAGTTGATTCTTTTAATGAATCAACTCAAAAGAATCATGAATCAGTATTGAACTCATGAGCTGATGGTTTGAATCATTCTAATGACTCACTGAATCAGTTATAGAATCACTTCTTATAGTTCTTAGGTTTTTATTTGTTTATTTATTTGTATTTCTTTTACATTATTTATTTGTTCATTAGTTTTATGACCAATTATTGGCAGCGATGCTTAAAATAATCGTTTATCGAATCAATGAACCAGAACCGAGTTAATAAGTTACGAATCCCGTCCCTATTTGAATAACTGATTTTAGTTTAATAAACAATAATAATCCTAGATTGAATACTATAGTGAAATATCCTTGCTATGAATTAAATGTAACAGAAATACTGTTATAAATAAAAGAATAATATTCTATTGCGTTGTCCAAACAAACAAAAAAGACGAAACCAGTGTAGTCCAAATCACAAATAAATGACTCTCATGAGTTGATTCTTTTAATGAATCAACTCAAAAGAATCATGAATCAGTATTGAACTCATGAGCTGATGGTTTGAATCATTCTAATGACTCACTGAATCAGTTATAGAATCACTTCTTATAGTTCTTAGGTTTTTATTTGTTTATTTATTTGTATTTCTTTTACATTATTTATTTGTTCATTAGTTTTATGACCAATTATTGGCAGCGATGCTTAAAATAATCGTTTATCGAATCAATGAACCAGAACCGAGTTAATAAGTTACGAATCCCGTCCCTATTTGAATAATAAATGTACATGTGGTGCTTCTAGAGTCATTACACATAGCAGTTCACATGATCTCTGTCTTGGGAAGCGATTCGCACCCAGCAGAAGCACAAACTGTTGGTTTTACTGTGAGTTTTTGGACTTCAAAGCTCCTTTTGGTGAAGACGTAAAGCAGATGAGTTCACAACACCTCGCTCAATGTCAGCCTTCAGAGGAAACAAACTCGTTTACAGTACAGTGTTCACTTCTACATTATATTGACATTAACAATGATATTATATACAAAGTACATGTTGCTCATCATTCACTTAATGACATAATGAGTCCTGATGATATCATGAGTATCTCAATATCTGATGATGAGATTCATTGTATCTCAATATTTATGTAATTGTTTTGTCTGTGTGTGAGTGTGTGTGTGACTGTGAGTGTGTGTGAGTGTGTGTGTGTGTGTTGTGAGTGTGTGAGTGTGTGTGAGTGTGTGAGTGTGTGTGAGTGTGTGTGAGTGTGTGTGTGTGGTGTGAGTGTGTGTGAGTGTGTGAGTGTGTGTGAGTGTGTGTGTGTGTGTTGTGAGTGTGTGAGTGTGTGTGAGTGTGTGAGTGTGTGTGAGTGTGTGTGAGTGTGTGTGTGTGTGAGTGTGTGTGTGAGTGTGTGTGTGTGAGTGTGTGTGTGAGTGTGTGTGTGTGGCATTAGGTCAGTCAGGCTCAGCAGGAGTCTCTCTGATGGCACGCTGCTGTTAAGTTGGTTGGGTTCGTCTGCTATCTGCTCGTTACTCTTCATGGTGGGTGGCAGAACAGCAGCGTTAAACAGCCGGAGGAGAGATTGTGTGGCCAGACACACGTATGCAGACGTTCACATGCTTGCTCGTCACTGTGCTGCTGCGAGAGAGAGAGAGGACGGCCGTGTTTCAGACTGTTAAATATCGTCTTTAGACGTGTTTCTGACTCTGAGAGCGCTGGTGTGATTTTCATAATGTTTTTCAAGTAAATATGTCTTGATTTGAGAATCTTTAGCCGTTTAAAAATACTGAGAAAGAACATTTTTTATGGTTGTTCTTGAATTGTTTGGATGTTAAAATGCTTTAGTCATTTGTAAGTCAGTCGTTGGCCGGTGGATTTTGGAGGAATCACAACATTATTTCTGTCCAGCCTGAAAGAGTGACACGGACTCAACCAATGGTGTGCGTTTGGGGGCGGGACTATATCTGTTAATTTGACCAATCGCAGACTAGGGGCGTGTTCAAAAAAACCTGTTACTTTTGTAATTCCATTTGGTGGCAAGTTGCACAGAAATGGCAATATAATGCAACAATGCAATGTTGTATTTATATTATCATCCAATAATGTACACAATTAATTTGATTTAATACTTTTATTAATCAGTCGGGAGGATCATTAGAGTAATTTCAGTAATTTGTCATTACTGAAGCCTTCATTAGTCGCGCTGATCTGCTGAAGAAATTAATCACTCGCTCGAAAGTTATTTTAAAAATCTGTTATTTAAACGGAAAATACTATTTCAAACAATTAAGTTGCTAAAAATAAAAAGGAAATTTTTTACTTTCATCAAAATAAATAGTTTATTGCTTTTGTTTACATCCAATATATTTTTCCTAATCATCTTTCATCTAAATAAATTGAAAAAAATAAATAAATAAAAAGGAAACTTTTCTTTGCAACTTATATAATGTTTCTTAATTTTTTCATCAAAATAAAGAACTAAATTGTTAAAAATAAAAAGGGAAATTGTTTACAACTTAATATAGTGTTTTTAAAAAAAAAACGTTCATCAAAATTAATTGTTAAAAATAAAAGGCAGCTTTTCTTTAATATAATGTATATATATATATATATATATATATATATATATATATATGTTAAACTATGCATTAGGTCAGTCAGGCTCAGCAGGAGTCTCTCTGATGGCACGCTGCTGTTAAGTTGGTGGGGTTCGTCTGCTATCTGCTCGTTACTCTTCGTGGTGGGTGGCAGAACAGCAGCGTTAAACAGCCGGAGGAGAGATTGTGTGGCCAGACACACGTATGCAGACGTTCACACGCTTGCTCGTCACTGTGCTGCTGCGAGAGAGAGAGAGGACGGCCGTGTTTCAGACTGTTAAATATCGTCTTTAGACGTGTTTCTGACTCTGAGAGTGCTGGTGTGATTTTCATAATGTTTTTCAAGTAAATATGTCTTGATTTGAGAATCTTTAGCCGTTTAAAAATACTGAGAAAGAACATTTTTTATGGTTGTTCTTGAATTGTTTGGATGTTAAAATGCTTTAGTCATTTGTAAGTCAGTCGTTGGCCGGTGGATTTTGGAGGAATCACAACATTATTTCTGTCCAGCCTGAAAGAGTGACATGGATTCAACCAATGGTGTGCGTTTGGGGGCAGGACTATATCTGTTAATTTGACCAATGGCAGACGAGGGGCGTGTTAAAAAAAACCTGTTACTTTTGTAATTCCATTTGGTGGCAAGTTGCACAGAAATGGCAATATAATGCAACAATGCAATGTTGTATTTATATTATCATCCAATAATGTACACAATTAATTTGATTTAATACTTTTATTAATCAGTCGGGAGGATCATTAGAGTAATTTCAGTAATTTGTCATTACTGAAGCCTTCATTAGTCGCGCTGATCTGCTGAAGAAATTAATCACTCGCTCGAAAGTTATTTTAAAAATCTGTTATTTAAACGGAAAATACTATTTCAAACAATTAAGTTGCTAAAAATAAAAAGGAAATTTTTTACTTTCATCAAAATAAATAGTTTATTGCTTTTGTTTACATCCAATATATTTTTCCTAATCATCTTTCATCTAAATAAATTGAAAAAAATAAATAAATAAAAAGGAAACTTTTCTTTGCAACTTATATAATGTTTCTTAATTTTTTCATCAAAATAAAGAACTAAATTGTTAAAAATAAAAAGGGAAATTGTTTACAACTTAATATAGTGTTTTTAAAAAAAAAACGTTCATCAAAATTAATTGTTAAAAATAAAAGGCAGCTTTTCTTTAATATAATGTATATATATATATATATATATATATATATATATATATATGTTAAACTATAATATAATGTTTTTTTCTTTATTTTTTTTTATAATTTTTCATCAAAATAAATAACAAAATTGTTAAAAATACAAAGGAATTTTTTGATAACAACTTAATATAATGTTTTTTCTTAGTGATCTTTCATACAAATAAATTGCTAAAAATAAAAAGGCAACTTTTGTTCACAACTTTTATAATATTTTATCTTAATAAAAAGATAAATTGCTAAAAAAAAGGCATCTTTTAATTACAATGTACATAATATAATTTTTCCATCAAAATAAATCGCTAAAAATAAAAAGTTGGCTTTTTTTTCTTAATTTTTGTTGCAATTTTTCATCAAAATAAATAACTAAGGAAAATTTTGTTTTCAACTTAAATAATATGTTTTCTTTCATCAACATAATTCGCTAAAAATAAAAATAATCTTTTGTTTATACGATATATAATATTTCCTCTGTGCTGTCACTCAAATACTGTTAAAGTAAAGTTAAAGTTGTTTTATATAAACCTCACTCAGTTTTATAGATTAAAACGAGCAAAAAACATGTCGTGTTCGTCAACCAGATGTTTTATTCTGCATCTCAATTGTTCTGTTTTAAGGATGCTTAAGTATTTTTATTGGAAAACATCCAAAACACTAGAAAATACTATTTCAAACAATTAAGTTGCTGAAAATAAAAAGGAAATTTTTGTTTTCAACGATGTTTTTGTATTTTCTTAATAGTCTTTCATCAAAATAAATTGTTTATTGCTTTTGTTTACATCTTATATATTTTTCCTAATCATCTTTCATCTAAATAAATTGAAAAAATATATAAATAAAAAGGAAACTTTTGTTTACAACTTCTATAATATTTTCTCTTAATAATATTTCATGTAATTAAAAGGCTAAATTGCTAAAAATAAAAATGCAACTTTTCTTTACAACTTATATAATTTTGCATAATTTTTCATCAAAATAAATAAAATTGTTAAAAATACAAAGGCATTTTTTGATAACAACTTAATATAATGTTTTTTCTTTGTGATCTTTCATACAAATAAATTGCTAAAAATAAAAAGGCAACTTTCGTTTACAACTTTTTATTTTAAAAGTATATTTTATCTTAATAAAAATATAAATTGCTAAAAAAAAGGCATCTTTTAATTACAATGTACATAATATAATTTTTTCATCAAAATAAATCGCTAAAAATAAAAATTGGCTTTTTTTCTTAATTTTTGTTGCAATTTTTATCAAAATAAATAACTAAGGACAATTTTGTTTACAACTTAATGTTTTTCTTAATCTTTCATCAACATAATTCGCTAAAAATAAAAATAATCTTTTGTTTATACGATATATAATATTTCCTCTGTGCTGTCACTCAAATACTGTTAAAGTAAAGTTAAAGTTGTTTTATATAAACCTCACTCAGTTTTATAGATTAAAACGAGCAAAAAACATGCCGTGTTCGTCAACCAGATGTTTTATTCTGCATCTCAATTGTTCTGTTTTAAGGATGCTTACCACTGCGCTTCATTCCTCACCAAACTTTAATGAAAATACTCGTGTTCTTAGACCGCAGTGTAGGAAGGCAGAACGGGCTTGGAAGAAAATTAAACTTCTGGTCTCTCACCAGATTTTACGAGACTCACTTCTCGTAAATCAGAAAGTTACCAATCAGCCTATTTTCAAATATTATATTGCAGCACTCAAACTCACCAATAATTTTGTTTCAAACTATTAATAGTTTTTTTAATCCAAATGCTCCTCCATCTACAGAGAGTTGTGAGAAGTGTTTAAGTGTTTTCTCTTTAAGGTCCAGGTTTTATGATTTGGATGGAAAGGTATCAGACAACACTACTAATGTCAAGAGTTTTGATGAATTTGATCTGGTTTCATCTACCGATATTAGTCATATTATTGCTCAATTGAAATGCCCAGCTACCAGTTGGGGATGTTTTGCCTTCAGGTTTGTTTGGTGCGACAGCTGACTTTATCGGACCAAGTATTACATCTATTGTGAACTGTAGCCTTTCTACAGGTCTTTTTCCGTCATGTCTTAAGCAAGCGGTCATTCAGCCCCTTCTCAAGAAGTCTGCTCTGGACCCTTTGGATTTCATGAATTACCGGCCAATTTCAAAGCTGCCTTGTATTTCAAAAATATTGAAGAAAGTGTTTTTTATCTCAGCTGAGCTCTTTTTTTGGCTAATAATGATGTGCTAGATGCTTTTCAGTCTGGTTTCAGGGCAGGACACAGCACTGAATCAGCTTTATTGCGAGTTTCCAATGATTTGTTACTCATTGCAGACTCGGGTAGTCGAGGAGCTTTAATTATGCTCGACCTTAGTGCAGCTTTTGATCTAATAGATCATGATATCCCTATTAAAGGTTTAGAGCATGTTGTGGGTCTGAGAGGGACTGTTTTAAAATGGTTTTCTTCTTATTTGAAGGGACGATCCTTTTCAGTTAGGGTTTCTATTGACTGTGGAGTACCTCAGGGCTCCATTTTGGGGCCTATTCTGTTTTCACTATTTCTGTTGCCTTTAGGCCTTATTTTTAAAAAAACACAGTATGTCTTATCATCTTTATGCTGATGATATTCAGATTTACTTGCCTATTAGACCTGGAGGATCAACTTCTCATTCATCTTTGTTATTATGTCTTGAGGAGGTGAAGTGCTGGTTAGCGCAAAATCGCCTACTGCTAAATGCGAGTAAATCTGAAGTAATCATTTTTGGGCCAAATAAGGTTGGCTGTGACATAAACGATGTGTTAGGTACATGTACAACAAATGTGCGGTCCCAAATAAGAAATATGGGTGTAATTTTTGACTCAGCTCTAACGTTTGATCATCAGATTAAATGTGTGGTGAAAAGTTGTTTCTTTCAGTTGAGGACTATTGCAAAAATGAAATCCTTTTTGTCTGTTGTTGAACTTGAGAGTGATTCATGCATTTATCTCCTCCTGTTTAGACTACTGTAATGCACTTTATTTGGGAGTGAGCCTGAAAACTAAGGGGACTCGTGCATTTTCGGTCGCTGGCCCAAGACTGTGGAATACCCTTCCACCTGACATCAGATCTGCACCCTCAGTTGATGTTTTTAAATCTCGCGTGAAAACATACTTGTTTTCTATGGCTTTTAATTGTTGACTTTTGGAAGATGTAAATTGTTTTAATTGTTTTTCTGTTATTGTTGTTTTTCGTTTTTACTATTCTCGTCTTGTTGTGTTGCTGTCCAGTCCTTTGGTCTACTTTGTAGTGGAAAGGGCTCTATAAATAAAGTAGACTTGAGACTTGAGACGAAACGCCGGCCCAGTGGAGTTGGGACGAATATTCACATTATATACATTTTTCTGCCAATATGCTTAATTTGGTTATGACGTTTCCTGACTTTGTAACTCGTGAGTAAGAGCGTTAAGACAGAAATAAATACTGTGTTTTTTGTTGTTTTATTGTATTTTATATTTTTATGATTTAAGTCATCATTAGTAAGTGTTTAATTTTTTTTCTTTTATTTTAAAAATATTTTTAAAATTTTATAATTTTATGATTTAAGTAATTAATAGTCAGTGTTTTATTTTGATTGCTTTCTTATAATGATTCATCTCATTTTAAATGTTTATGATTTAATTAATCATTAGTAAGTGTGTTTTATTTGGATTTATTTTTATTTTAAAATGATTTGATTAATTTTACATTTGTTCAATTATTTAATAGTAAGTGTTTGATTATTTATTTAGTTATTAATAAGGTGTTTTATGTTTATTTGTTTTCATTTAATTTTTTTTAATTTTTTAGTATTTAATTATTAGAAGTTTGGAAAGCTTTTTAATCTCTCTGTTTTTCCTAATTGAGCGTTTCTTCTTTGTTTCTCTTGTTCAGTGTCTGGAGCCTTGCAGGGCATCATGGGACCTGAAGGAGAACCAGTGTCAGGACTTGTGTGAGGTACGGAAACTCCCGCGCCGCTGTGCAAACCTGTGAGAGCTGGCCTGAGATCAGTGACTTCTGCTTTCAGACTCAGTTCCCGAGAAAGCATTACGAGTGTTTGACGAGCTGCGAGTTCCTGCGCTCCGCTCAGACGCTGAAGCCGGGGGACTGTCCTGCGGCGGAGCGCGCGAGTGGATTCGCAGCGGCTTGCGTGGAGAGCTGCGAAGCAGACGCCGAGTGCACGGCGCTGAAGAGATGCTGTCCGAACGGATGCGGACACACCTGCCAGATCCCCAAGAACCCCTATAAAGGTACAAACACTTCATCAGCAAAAACAATGAATCATTTACTCCCCCTCATGTCGTTCAAACCTGTGTGACTTCCTTTATTCCGTGGGAAGATCTCTGGGTTTTTGCGTCCACGCAATGAAAGTGTAATGTTGTCGTTTTGGACCCCATTGACGTTCATTGTGTGGACAAAAATTAAAAGTCATACAGATCTGCACGTCATCACAGAAAGAGAGAAAAGTCATGCTTGGGTTAAGAATGTTTTAAGATGCAAGTACTTAAAGTTACAAAACGTATTTTTTTCATTTAAGTTTATGTAAACTTTTGCACTAAAGCTGTTAAAGACACTCGTTCATTGAAATCAGTATAAATATTAGATGAAAGTTGAAGCACTAAAAATTACTAGCTGGAAATAACTAAAATTAAATTAAATTAAACCTAAATAATAATATATATATATATAAAAAAAAAAAAATAATAATAATAATGAGAAAAAACACATAAGAATGATAAAAAAGTAAACTAAAATTAAATTGAAAATTAAAATATACAAATAAAGGTCATTCAAAATAATAAATTGTTTAAATGTAATGTAAATGCATACTAAATTACTAAAACTAAAAACAAATTAGTAATATTTAAAAATGAGGAACACATAAACAAATTAAATGAAAACTAAAAATAACAGCTAATTCAATATGAATAAAAGCTATAATAGTATATAAATAATACTAAAATACTAAAGAGTCACTTTGGATAAAAGCATTTGCCAAATGCATAAATGTAATGTTATTCAAAACATTAATAAAAATAACATAAAAAAGTTTTTTTACTTGAACTACTGAATCAATTAAAACTCATGAATAAAAATGATATAGAAAAAAAATAAGAACTATAATTAAAAATGACAAAAAAATACAACAAAAGTACTAAAACCTTAACTAAAATTTTAAAATGAAAAAAAAAAAAATACAAATAAAATATTCACGAAACCTATGCATTTTTTTTTTACTGTAAGTACTAAAATAACTCAAACTAATAAATACAAATGAATAAAAACTGTATAGGAACGTTAAAAAATAAAACATAAGTGACAAGTACTAAAAATGTAACTAAAATTAAAGTGAAATCAGAAATTCTAAAAATAAAGTCAAATTCCAAATATGAATGAAAACTGTCCGCAGAAGTGTGTCGTCTGAAAGTTGTTGCTTCACGGTTTGTCTGTATTGATGTCAGATTTACGGCCTCCCCCTGGTTTTTGCAGAAAGCCGTAAAGCCTTTTATTGAAATGCGAAGGCGATCAGAGAGAGCTGCCGCTGCTGCTGGTGTCAGGAGCGTAATTGTTTCTCTCTGTTAGAAGATCAGCGATGCTGGAAACCATTATCAGGTCAAAGTGAGCTTCGCTGCTCTGTCGATGGCTCTCAGATGTTCCTGTAACCTCGTCTTTCTCCTCGACCCCAAGACGAAGCCCGGCTCAACGAGTAATATCAGTAACACGCTGCTTTAAGCCTTTATTCATGATGCATGTTGTAATGCATTATATCTATTCAGAGATGCATTATAATATTTGCCGGTTCCTCGTTGCATCTTAAATCAGTCGTGCGCTTTAATGCATTTACTAATTATCTAAAGATGTGATAATGAATAGATAAGAATCATAATGTATTATAACTGTGATTAATTATGAGGTCCTGCAATGCATCATGGGGTGCATCGTTAATAAAATACTTTTATAATGCATTATATATTAGGCCTGTATTCTATATATAAAGATAAAAAAATAGAGCAAGGATTTTAAAGTTGAATGAAGATATTTTATTATTTTTCATATTTTTGCAATACATTTACGGGAAGCTCAAAGGCCAGTGCTATTTTAGTATCATTGAGAAATTATTATGTTTTTAATATTTTGAATTCGTTTTTTTTTTGTTTAGTATTCATTGTAATTTTAGTATTTTTTACTAATTTTTGTAATTTTTTCTAGTTCATATTTTTTTTTGTTAAACATGTTTTTATTCATTTTTATTTCAGTTTTAGTTATTTAGTGCATCAAGTTAAACTAAATGAAAATGAGAAATGTTGCCTTGGCAACTAGCTGAAAAAAAACATTTATTGTATTTCAGTTAATGTTTATTTCAAGAAGCAAATATGTTTTTTTTATGGTTTTAGATTTAGGTAATAATATAATAACCCTGACTTTTGCATACATTTTCTGGTCACGTTTTTGATAACGTGATTGACTTGAGATATATGTTTGGTCATAACAATTAATAAATGGAAGAGTTTTAATATATTATAACTAAATTGTTTATAATTAATTATGAGATCATACAATGCATTATAGGGTGCATCGTTGATGCATCAAAAATACTTTAATAAATGCATTATATATGAAGGCTTTAAGTAAAGTGTTACCGTAATGTCAAAACTACCGACATACGCAATGCGTTTTGTGGTTTGCACACATGGTTTTGTCTCTCTAATGATGCATTTGAAAGTGTGAAGCCAGAACGGTGTTTCAGGAGAGTTTCTGAAGATATTCCTGAACGCCTCGTTTCTTTTGATTTAGTGAGCTTCCCGAGAGTGGGGCTCTTCTGTGACGCTCAAAGCCGTCGGCAGGACGTTTTTCTCTTCTCAGATACGTGTTTTCATGTTCTCTGGGCAGTTTGTGCTTTCGTGCTACGTACAATTCCCAGGGAATGCATGATAATAAAGCTGGAATATAATACATATTAGATGAAAAACAACTAAGTTGAAGCACAAAAATAACTTACTAGAAATAAATTGAACTGAAACTGAAATAATAAATTAAACCTAAATAATAATATACTTTTTTTAAATAATACAAATGACAAAAATGCATACAACATTGCTGAAAAAAATGAAAATTAAAACGACACCCGAAAGTATCAAAATAAAAGCTAATTCAAAATATTTATTAAAAACTATAATAGTATATAAATAATACTGACTCTAATCCACACTGAATGTAATGTAATGTAAATACATGAATAAAGAAAAAAAATCGTCCTTCTTTGCTACATAAATAAAAACTAAAACTGAAATATAAATAAATTAAACCTAATTGGTAATAGTAAAAATACAAATAATAATAATAAAAAACACATAAGAAAAAGCTATTTCAAAATATTAATCAAAACTATAATACTTTATAAATAATATTACAATACTAAAAAGTCACTTTACATAAAAGTGTCTGCCAATACATAAATATGATGTAGATGTAAAAGCATAAATGTAGTAAAATCATCCTTGCTGTTTTGATTTGGAGGACTAAATGGCAAATGATGTAAATCTAGGCTGAAATAAAAAAAAATATATATATATAAATCTTAATTTAATTAACAATTTAAATTGGTATTACAAGTAAACTGAAATAAAAAATAAAAAATCACTGCCTTAATGAGTCATTCATTTAACCAATTCGTTCAAATAGCTGATTCATACAGAAAAGAAGCAGGTCCTTCTGAACGAGTCACTGAATCATTGGCTCATTCGATGTGTTCAAACGGCTGATTCGTTCAGAAACGAAGCAGTTTACTGTCTTTATGAACAAGTCACTGAATCATTGACTCACTTGAGTCGTTAAAACGACTGATTCATTCAGAAACTAACAAAGTGACTGTCTTCATGAACGAGTCATTGAATCATCAGCTCACTTGATTCGTTTAAATGGTAGATTCGTTCAGAAATTAAGCAAGTGACTGTCTTTATGAACGAGTCACTGAATCACTGACTCGCTCAATTTGTTCAAAACACGGATTAATTCAGTAACGAAACACCGCTGTGTGTTGCGGCTGTGGCTTTGGTTGTTTGGAGCTATTTTTGTTTGTGAAATTGAGCAAAAACAGACAATATTGTGTCTAACTTATTGCTAATTGAACTGTTGTATAAAATCAATATCACATTTGCAGTGGTGCAGATATTGGGTAAAAGCAGCACTCTTGCTGGTGTGATATTGCTAAACTATATAATATAATATAAATATAAGCCCCACATCTTCAGTGCTGTTCTCGGCTTCTCTGCTAATTTCTGGAGACATTGGACATCTTTGAGCTTCATGTCGTGAAGTCCTTCACGTCGCTCCTCAATCACCGGCGCTCCATCACAGCTGTAACGAATCGAGGAAAGACACAGAGCAGAACATTTTCTCCCTTCTCTTTCCCCCCTGAAGCTTTGTACTTAATAAATCTTTAATTTATTGCATATGGAAGAATTTTAGATGTCTTTGAGGGTTAAATGGAAGTCACTGCCATATGGAGCAGATGGAGGTTTGCTGTGAGAGCATCACATGAACATCACTTTATATCGCTATTTATCATGATGGAGTTATTTTTAAGTATTGCACATCCATTGAAACAATTTTATGTTTTGAGTAGTCATGTGATAATGTCTGTTTTCATCTAATCCAGCAAACGGAAGACCTTACAAATGAAAGATTAGATTATTGTCTCGTTTTTTAAAATTATTTTTATTATTTAATTATATTTTTATTTCGCTTCGACGGCTTTCAGCCTCACTCTGCTTCATTCTGCTACGTTAATAAATCATTAGCTCATCCATGAACATGATTTCTGCCCGAGTCCCGTCGGATTGCATCGGCTGTGGGGATGAAGACAACAACTCCCATGATTCCACACTCAGTCACGGTGTCATCAAACTACGCCTTTGTTTCTTTGTTTGTTTTGAATACGCGCCCTCTAGTGGCGAAAATTACATATTGTGCCTTTAAAGTCCATTAATATGTGGAGATTTCAGCACTAGTGTCTGGTGTTTTGATTAAAGCATCTCTGTCTGTCCGTCCATCTCTCAGGATCTCCTCTGAAGCCGCGGAAGGAGCTGCTGTTTGTGGAGCAGCCGTCAACTTTCCTTGATTATTTATGTTTTGCACGAGCATCTGGTTTTCAGACGGGCCTCAATAACAGGAACCCAATGGCTCTAGATTGGCTCATTTTCTCATTAAAATCCCATTTGCTTAACTTCACTTCCTCTACACAGATGACATAATTTCCCTTAGATGTGGACGACGCCACCATCACATTCACATGTGCTCAGTGATCGCAAGAAAACTCACTACATCATGCTGTTTTCATTTAGTTTTTCTTTCTAGTTGATACTGAGCCTGATCCAGCAGGTGACTGCTTCAAATAAACAGAAAAAGAATTTATAACAAATTACGTGAATTTATAATAATTATAATATTAAATAAAATAAAATAGGAAAACTGTGAAATAATTCCTTTATCATGAAGACTAAAATTTATAAATACTACATGCTGGTTCATGAGTGGTAAATTATCTGTTCATCAGCACCTTTGTTATTGTTAACTAAAACTAAAACTATGAAAAATATTTTTTGTTAATTGAAATAAAGCTGAAATAGAATACTAAAACTTATTTTTTTAGAATACTAAAGCTTAAACTTATTAAACTGAAATAAAATAAATTAAAGCAAATTAATTTAATATTTAATTTATTTTATTTTATTAAAACAAAAACTAATAAAAATAACAAGAGAAATAACACAATTACCAGTTTTATTTTAGTATCATTGAGATACTATTATAGTTTTTCTTAATATTTTGAATTAGTTTTTATTTTTAAATTTTCTATATATTTTATGTTTTCATTTTAATTTTATTTACAGTTTTAATAATATTGTTGTTAATTTTTATTAGTGGTTTATTAAAGTCTGTATGTCTAAATAGTTTTTATTAATTTAATTTAAATTAAATTATTTTTTATTTTAGTTTTAGTCATTTTAGTACATCAAGTTAAACTAATTGAAAATGAAAAATGTTGGCTTGGCAACTAGCTGAAATAACTTAAGTTTAATGTTTTTTTATATTTTATTTTACTTCAGTTAAAATGTATTTTGTTTGAGTTAACAAATTTTGTTTGCTTTTAGGTTTAGTTAATAATAACTACATTTAAACTAAAATGAAAATGAAAACTGAAAATATAAAAATAACTAATACTATAGAATATAAATAATACTATACATTATTTAATATAAAAATAAATATGATATTTATAAATATTGTAAAAGTGATCGTGATCGGTCATTTTTATTGTTGTATTCTGTGTTTGTTTACATTAGAGGTCGTCCGATTGATCAGCCAACCGATTAATCGGCCGATTTTTGGCATTTTTTTATTAATCGGCATCGACCGATTGTGCTGAAAATTAGGCCGATTTATTGGAAGGCGCATCTGCAGCAGCTAAGCGTTGTTGTGGAATGCTGTACCGGAGAACCTCTCTCCCTCTGAGGCTGCATGTGAGACGGAGCAGCTCCACACTCTGCAGCCGTGCCTCATTCACACACAGCTTCAGCTAACGATGGCCGGGCAAAACAAACCGTTTCGTTACTAGAATTGATGCCGACCGTCCTTATCATATTCATAAGTGTAACAAGTCATTTGCATGTGAAAGTAGAAACAATTCAGACGAAACTTCGGGGCTGGCTTAAACATGCATGTTAACTTTCCTCATTAAATGTGTGTGTGGGTCCGATGTCATCGCTCGCGGCCAGTGCACGGCCAGTTATGAGCACCAGGCTGTGTAATATGTGTGAAATCTTTTATTTTTGTTATCACTATGGCCATTTGACTTATAGCATTGTCCAGTGTTTCCCATACACTGATCTATTTGTGGTGGCTCGTCACAATATCAAAACTGACAGCCACGAATAGATTTCCCAAAAGGCTTATACTTCGTTGAATAAACTGAGCACTGCACGTTTCAAAATTAAAATGCAGGCCGGGTGTTTTTATATGAACGTATCTTTGAAAAGAACCGACCGTCTTCAGAAAAGCTTTTGTTATTTTCATTTTGTCTTTCCTGTAATGCCTGATAAAGTAGTGCTTATTAGATTACAGTCGTTACTGGGGAAACAGCTATATTTCCCGCTTCATCAGCGCCTCCTGATGGCAGAGAATGAATTTGCATTTGCAAGTCTGTGGGAAACGCTGGTGTCTGTCCGCAAGCATAAACAAAAAGCATGCTTCAGAACTGTTTTGAGAAGGTGCTTAAGTTTTGAGCCATGTATTATTACTATGAATTAGGCTACTACTACTACTATTACTATCTTGTACCTTGCATTTAATTGCAATAAACACTCAAACTATCTATTATGAGATGAAGGGAGGAAAATAAAAGAAAATTGGCCAAACATATCGGCCAAAAATCGCCATCATATATCGGCTGCCCTGATTTCTAAATATCGGCACCGGCATCAGCCAGAGAAAAACCCATATCGGTCGACCTCTAGTTTACGTAAAAATTAACTCGACTCATTGAGTTGACTTTATTTCTTCTGTATATTTTAATGACAATCTTGGCCACTGTTTTCTATATGATTCGTGGAAATCCCACAGGAATCATCCGAGTGTCCACTGATGTTCTCTGTCTGCAGACCCGTCTCCTCCTCCCGCTCCGTCTGGACTGAGAGCGACTCACATCTTGACGGGACCCGGCAGCCTGCTGACGGTCCGGATCAGCTGGACTCTTCCCGCGGAGCCCGACATTCCCGTCCATCTCTACAAGATCTACTGGAGCTGGACGGTCCCGGGGAAATCAGCCATGCTGTCCCGGAGGAGGAGGAGGAAGACCAGCGATGGGGTGAGAGCCGCTTTCACAAATCCCACCGACACACAGAGAGAAGCAGATGCAGGCCTTCCATTACATCTTTAGTTGACCTGAGTTTATTTACAAAACTGTGCATTTACACAAGCACTCTGAACTCTGAACACGATTAACCCTTCACTGTTCCTGGAACGAAGACGAGCGTAACATTTTTACAAAAATTAAACATGTACTATATTTAAAAAAAATATTTAAGCTTTAATATATATTTATAATAATACAAACATTACAAAACTACATGTTATTTTCAATTTATATATATATCAGCAGATGTGTCTTTTACGTCCAATTAGGGCGGAGTCACCTAAGAGAGAGAGAGAGAGAAAGAGAGACTACGTCCCCAGATGTAACAATATATATATATATATATATATATA
>NW_015506187.1:353959-354283 GCF_001515645.1 Sinocyclocheilus grahami | reverse complement strand
ATATATATATATATATATCTAGTGGCTACATGGCAAATACTGCAAAAAAATATACAAAAAATATTGCATATTATTATCAATTAAATCAAATTTTAGCCACTGTGCATATAATAGTTACATCACTCACTGTATTAATTGAAAATAATATGCAATATTTTTGTATTAATTTTAATATTGTATATACCGTATTGACCCGAATATAAGATGATGTTTTTTTCTTGGAAATACTTCTGAAAAAACGCGGTCGTCTTATATTCAGGGTCTAGACTTTGACATGTCAATAATACACCCACAACAATAGGTGGCACCAAATACGCATAAAAC
>NW_015506187.1:353108-353318 GCF_001515645.1 Sinocyclocheilus grahami | reverse complement strand
GGGGGTCGTCTTATAATCAGGGTCGTCTTATATTCGGGCCAATACGGTATTATTTTTATTTTCAGTTAATTAGATTTATAGACACTGACTGTGTATGTATATCATATTTACATCACACACTGTATTAATTGACAGTAATATGAAATATATATATACATATTTTTTTACATTTTTTTTTTTGTATATATTTTTTTTATTTTTTATATCCAG
>NW_015506187.1:344482-352728 GCF_001515645.1 Sinocyclocheilus grahami | reverse complement strand
TATATATATATATATACACACACACACACACACACATGCACGCACACACAGATAAACATATATAGCATACAACATTATATATATATATTTGTGCATAAGAGTATTTTCAGACATAATCACTACTTTTATTAGGTTTTGCATTTGCATATGACATGATCAAAACCTACTTTATCATAGCTGATTTATAGATTGCATCCCACAAATTTCATTATGGTGCTCATTTTTGACTGCAAAGATCACAAGCATTTTTAAGGCCATTTAGCCTTTTCTAATCATATCCAGACATCTTGGCTGAGTTCATACAGCAAATGCCACAAAAGTCAGCAAGTTTCGTACCATTCCAATAAAGTATAAAATGTAAAAGAAGAATGAAAAACAAAATTTTTGGGTGTGATATGTCGTAAGGGTCGTAAGGGCGACTGTGTAGATAACGTCCGACACTCGATCGCAGGGTTTGGTTAGTGACCCGCTGCTGCTGGAATGCCCAAACTAACCCTCTCACTAACTCAATAACTCGATCTAACCGAACTCACGCTGCTGGAGGAATGCAGGAGCTTGATCAGCTGAGAAACGCTCGTCGTGTCCACATGTGTTCCTGATATACGGCCCGTGCTTGTTTGGACTTCAGTGGTCACTCTGAGCTCTGAACGCACTTCCAGAATCAGCAGCACATCAAGTCAAGTCACCTTTATTTATATAGCGCTTTTAACAATACATCACGTCCCTTTAAGAGCAAAGACTGCTGGGAGATTCTTCATGGAGTTACTCTGTAAATCAGCTATAAATAAATAAGAGAAGTTCACTCGAAATTCACATTCATGTCTAGATTATTCACAAAAATCAATCAATTTGTAAATTTACTGCTATGAATTGTATCTGTTATATATTTTACGCAGGCGATGGGAAATGAACAGCTGAGGAAGAGTGGCGTGCATCAGATGGCTTGATGTGGTTTTGATGGTTGAGTTGGTTGATGAAGTGAAGGTGAAGGTGTAGAGACCGGTTCCCCTTCGGGAACTCGAGCTGCGTCGGAAAACGCTACGTTTCTTCTGCTGTTTCAGGCCAGAAGCTCGGTGGATCTGGAAGGACTTCAGGCAAACAGCAGCTACAGTGTAGAGGTCCAGGCCGTCTCATACTGGGGTCAGATCCGACTAAAGAGCGCCAGAGCCTCCGTTCAGTTCAACACGCAACTCCACAACCAGACAAGTGTGAACCAGCTCACCGCAAACATATATCAAGAATATAGAATACTAATGTACATTGTAATATATAATACAATTATGCAATTAATAATAATTCAATTCAAGTTTATTTGTATAGCGCTTTTCATGATACAAATCGTTGCAAAGCAACTTTACAGCAAATTAAGTTTCTACAATATTTAGTGGTAGCTTATCAGTGGTATAATAATATAAATAATACATATAAATGTATTTTCATGAAAGTGACATTTAAAAAATAAATAGTGTATATAATAGATACATATATATACAGTGGGTACGGAAAGTATTCAGACCCCCTTAAATTTTTCACTCTTTGTTATATTGCAGCCATTTGCTAAAATCATTTAGTGTATGTGTGTGAGTGAGTGAGAGAGTGTGTGTGTGTGTGTTCGTGTGTGCGTGTGTGTGTGTGTGTTGATGGCTGTTAATTATTTTGACAGTTGAATTTTAATTTAGAGAATGTCTATGTACAGTATATATATTTATATATTTAGACATTCTCTGTATTCAAATTCATATATATGTATATACAAATATATACATCAGATATACTAAATATTTTTCAAATATATTATATATTAAATATGGTGTGTGTGTGTGTGTGTGTGCAGTATATAAATATATTATGTATTAAATATATGCTAGATACATTATGTATTAACTGTCAGAAATATATATGAAATAAATCAAATATTTTATAAATCAAATATATATCAGATATATTAAATATTAAACATTTGTTAAATATATTTTATATGAAATCTTAGATATATTATATATTAAATATGTCAGATTAACAAGTTATGTAAATGTAATTAAAATTAAAATTCTAAGCTGTCAAAATAATTAACAGCCGTCAAAAGATATTTTAATATTCACAAATATTAAAACAAAATTCTAGTAAATAATAATAATGATAATAATTAACTAATTATAATAATTAAATTATAGTAAAGTAAAAATCTAATTCAAATAGTCAATGTATGTATTTCACTAAATAAACATAAAGAATATTAAATCACATTAATTTACATACACCAAAATAACAGTTCATATGAATCGATTGATTGAGTCAGCGTTATAAAATGATTCAATTGAAAAGTTTGAACTGATTCACAGAAAAGATTCAAACATATCTTACCAGTTTAGAATATTACAACAAGTCTAGCACTTTTGAATATTAATTTTAAATTTGTAATATATTGCGCAGCCTTAATAGAGCAATAATATAGTTGTGTTTAAAGAAAATACTATTTCAAAATCTCACTTTAATTCAGTGTTACGTGCTTCTTTTCTAGTCGTTTCTGAGTGGATTTGTTTCTAGATGTCCACATAAACAGTAGAAGTGGAGCTCAGCTGGTTGTTTATATCTGTTTCGTGTGTGACGTGTTGATTTAGAGGCCGTATCTAAGGCTCCTGAGCTGGGTTTGGTGTCGATGAAGCGAGCCGCCGGCGCTCTGGAGGTCGGTACGCCGTATTATCAGGACAGACAGCTGCAGGTCCACATCTACTGGAAGAAGAGAGGAGGTACGAGCATACAGCAACACAACGTCTGTGTCTGCACAATTCAGAACTGGCTTCCTTTCATTCACAATTAGATTCAAACTCCTTCATTTCAGTCTTCCAGTCTAACACTGGTTCCAGATCCTGCGATTCTTTGAATCGGTTCAAACTTTTTAAATGACTCTGAATCGGTTGATTACTCTGAAACAATGAATTAATTCATATGAACTGTTATGTTGGTGCATGCAAATTCTTCTTAGTGAATACATACCTTGACTGTATATATATATATACACTAGTTTGGGGTCAGTAAGACTTGTAATGTGTTTTAAAGAAGTGTTTTCTGCTCATCAAGGCTGCATTTATTTGATAAAAAATACAGAAAAAAACAGTTATCTTGCTAAATGTTATTACAATGTAAAATAATGATTTCTATTTTAATATCCTTTAAAATATAATTTATTTCTGTGATCAAAGCTGAATTTCCATCATCATTACTCCAGTATAAAGCGTCACATGATCTTCAGAAATCATTCTAATATTCTGATTTATTATTAGAATTATCAACAGTTGTGCTGACAAATTTTTTTTTTGAAACTGCGATATTTTTTCTGGATTCTTTGATGAATAAAAAGTTAAAAACGAACAGCATTTATTCAAAATATAAATCTTTTCTAACAATATAAATCTTTGCTGTCACTTCTTATCAATATAACACATCCTCGCCGAATAAAAGTTTTAATTTCTTTCCAAAAAAAAGAAAGAATATAAATGTACCGACCACAAGCTTTTGAACGCTAGTGTATATTGTTAGAAAATAGATAATAAATAGATAATAAATCAGCATATTATACTGATTTCTGAAGATCATGTGACACTGAAGACTGGAGGAATGATGCTGAAAATACAGCTGCGTATCACAGAAATATATTACAGTTTAACAGATATTCACATAGAAAAACTTTATTTTACATCATAATAATATTTCACAATATTTAGTTTTTTCCTGTATTTTTGATCAAATAAATGCAGTCTTGATGAGCAGAAGACACTCCTGTAAAAACATTAAAAATCATTCTGATCCCAAGCTTTATAGGTAGTGTATATATTTAGTTTTAGAATAATTATGCCTGTTTATTTTTTACATACAGTACATGTATTTCTCTAAAGTTCAATACTCTCAAATTAATTAACAGCCATTAAAACAACATTTAATTATAATTTAATTATTTTATACCACAACCTAGAAAATTGAGGATTATTTATTCATTACCATTATTATTTATTTATTTTGTCAAATTTAGAAAAACGTCTAGTTGTTAAGCCAGTGAAATGCAGGATGACAAAATATATTTTATTTATTTAAATATCAGATCATTTTATTATCACCTACAGCACCACAAAATGCCACCACATTGTTTTCAGGTACATAAATTAATATTTAACATAATTGACCAAATTAGGAGCGTTCTAGGAAATGAAGTGTTCATTTGACATGATTTATTAAATACATAAATTAACTACAATTTTAAATGTATTATTAATAGCATGTGATGTTCATGTATTTGCTGTTTATGGGTGATTCATAATAAAAAAAGAAATATATTACTAAAAACTATGTTATTTATTTAACTTACATTTCACATCGTTACATTAGATTTTTCTTCATTGCATCATCCGCCTCAGTTCAGTCTGAGCTATTGATGCGATTCGTTCGGAGGTGTTGCGGGTTTCTGCTGACTCAGATCCTGCTCTGGGCTTGTATTCTGCCGGACTCAAAGCATCAGCTCAAGCTGAACTAATCTCACTTCTGCTTCAGCCAGCAATCACACACTCACACTCAGATATATTCAAGCTAGGGATGTGCAAAGTGTGACATATCTTTGTAATTAGCTGGTCTTTCTAAATGACTAGTTCATAATAAAGTGAGCTGCAGGATGACAAAATAACTTTTTATAGCCCAAACTAAAATAATTATTTATTATATATTTTATTAAAAATATTTATTATATATTATATTATATTTTTTTCATTTATTTATTATATATTATATTTTATTATTTTATATATAATGATTATTATATATTTATTTATTTATTATTTTATTTATTTTCAGATTTTTTTAATTAGTCTAATTTAGAAACATGACTAGCTGAAAAAACAGCAAGAAAAAAATGCCTTGAAAATTTTATTGCACAAACCAGAACATTTTAAATCATTGAATTTTTTTCCTTATTTTTAGTTTAGTCAAATTTAGAAAAATTACTAGTTGATAAAGCAGTGAGATTCTGGAGTAAAAAAAAAAAAAAATTATATATATAGCAGAAATACCAGAAAATGTAGAATCATTTAATGATCTAATTAAATGTTATTATTTTATTAATATTTATTTATATTTTAAATTTAGAAAAATCCCTAGTTAATAAAACAGCTAAATGAAAAAATAATGTGAACATTTTGTAGCACAAACCAGAAAATATAATATATTATGATTATATATATATATATATATATATATATATATATATATTTTATATTCAGTTTAATTTAGAACATAGACTGTGACATAAAGTGAGATACAGTATGAAAATGTGAGAATATTTGGAATTTAATTTATTATTATTTATCATTGAATTTATTTTTTTACTTTTTAATTTAGTTTAATTTAGGAAAATGACTTGATTATAAAACAGGAAGATGCAGGATGACAAAATATCTTGACATTTCTATTGGACAGACTACACTATTTTAAATAATGTATTATTATTATTATTAAATTTAATTAATTTTCATATTTTATTTAATCTAATATAGAAAAATGACTAGTTGATACAACAGTGAGATGCAAGATTTAAAAAATGTGAACATTTTGAACAATTTAATTTATTATTATTTATTAATTATTTCATTAATTTTCTACTTTTTAATTTAGAATAATAAAACAAAGACTAGCTGATAAAACAGTGAGATGCAGGATGAAACAATATCTTGAACATTTTAGAACAAAACTAGAAAATTTGGAATAATTTAATTTATTTATTAGCTACCGTTTAATGCATTGTTTACTTTTTTATTTAGTCGAAATTTAGAAATAAATAAATGGCAAAAAGGTGTAGAATTTGTATAGCTCAAACTGGAAAATGTAGCATATGATATCACCAGAAGACAAACGCTGGATTTGGACGTTCCTCTGAATACGGCGCGAGAATGAGCGTTTTTTTTAGCTTTCGGACACTATATTTTCTTCTTCTCCAGCTGCGATTCCTTTTTTCTGCTTCCAGAAATGTTCTGAGCTTCGCGTCGGCTCCGTCAAAGGCTCTCTTATCTGCAGTCGAGTCTAATCTGAAAGGTTTCGATTAGCGCAGCGAGACTCTACTGTTCTGTAATCGCCGGCGCAGGAGGAAACCAATCAAATGAGACTCGTGCCGCTGTTCACTTTAATGCCCGATTCCAAGAAACACGCGCAGGTACTTCATGAGGATAAACGCTACATAGAAACCGTCAGGAACAGTTCAGCCAAACATTAAAATGCTGATATTATTTACTCTTGCTGTTCATGCAACTCGCATCTTTCAGTGATTTTAATGGTATTTTTGGGCCACTATGTTTCTGCTTTCTTTTTGTGGTTCTTCTCGTCTTCTCGATTCACTTGCATCGTCACATATTGCATCATTTATATATATATATATAAAGTATTTATGTAAACATCTGTAGATCAATATTTCTGTTTATGACAAGTATTGGGGAAAGTTACTTTTAAAAGTAATCCATTACAATATCGCATTACTCCATGAAAAAGTAACTAATTGCAGTACTTAGTTACTTTTTATGAAAAGTAATGCAGTACGTTACTTGTTGACACCTGGGCTTTTTAATAACAAAAAAACACCAAAAGTTATATTTTTGGCAACTGTAAAGACTAAAAAAGTTACTTAAAAAGGAATCTGATTACGTAACTCGACTGTGTATTTTTTTTATTGCATACATTTATTTTTCTTTTATTCAATTTAGTCTAAATTAGAAAAACGAGTAGTTGATAAAACAGCGAGATGCAGGATGACAAATAGGCAAATATATTGAAAATATTGAAGATACTTGAAGATAGATTTAATTTATTATAATTTATTTATTATTTAAAGTTACATCAAAAGTAATCTAATAGTAATCAGAAAGTAGTCTGATTACACATTGTATTTTTATTTAACGCTTTGATAATTTTGTTGTTTTTGTCATTAGTTTTAGTTTTTCTTTTAAATGTTTACATAGTTTATAGTTATTTTTATTTCAGTTTTAGTTTGATTAATTTTGTTTTGTTTTTGTAATTTTTTATTTTTTTTTTACGTTTTTATTCATTTTTATTCCAGTTTTAGATAGAAATGTTGCCTTAGCATCTAATTGAAATTTTTACTGAAAGTATAACAGTTTTTATTTTTTTTTATTTTAGTACCATTAACATTTATTTTTAGTTAACATTTATAATTTGTCAATTTGCATAAATGTTTTTTTTTCAGACAATTTTAGTTAACAAGAAATAAAACAACTTTTTAGTTGTTGAGTTGTAGGAGATTGAGTGACCTTTTGAGCCCATACCAGTGTTACTTTATTATCATTGACATACTATTATAGATTCTATTCATATTTTAAATTAATTTTTGTATTTTATAATTTCTGTTTTTCCGTTAGTTAAAGTTTTATTAATTTTATTGTTTTCACTTTTTTTAAATTGTATTTTTAATTTTATTTTACGTTTTAATTCTTCTAAAGTTTTAGTTTTTTTTGCATTTTTAAATGCAATTAATATTTTCCGTTTTAATTTTAGTTAAAGTTTTAGTAATTTTGTTGTGTGTTTTCACTTTTATTTTAATTGTATTAGTTTTATTTTCCATTTTAATTCTTAAGTTTTAGTATTTTTTTTTTGTTTCCACTTTTGTTAGTTTTTTTAATACGTCTATATAGTTTTTATAAATTTTTATTTCAATTTTAATTTTAGTTATTTTAAGTACAATCAACTTAAACTATATTAAATTGAGAAATGTTAAATAAAATAAAATAAGTTGTTTATATTTTATTTCAAGCACTGAAGAAGTTTTCAAAATGTTTAGTCTTAGTTAACAGTAATAACCCTGGTACTACACTCTTAAAAATAAAGGTGCTTCAAAAGGTTCTTCAAGCGATGCCATAGAAGAACCATTTTTGGTTCCACAAAGAACCATTCAGTCAAAGGTTCTTTAAAGAACCATCTCTTTCTTACCTTTTTATAATCTGAAGAACCTTCTTTCGCCACAAAGAAGCTTTTGTGAAACAGAAAGGTTCTTCAGATGTTGAAGGTTCTTTATGGAACCATTTAGACAAAAAGGTTCTTCTATGGCATCGTGAAGCACCTTTATTTTTAAGAGTGTAAGTGCTTCAAATAAAACCCTCACTAACTTTCATTCACTGACTAGTTCCCTCATTTTTCATAATATGAATGTATTTTCTCAACCCCCCCCCCCCCCCCCCCCCCCCCCCGGGGTGTGTGTG
>NW_015506187.1:315893-343421 GCF_001515645.1 Sinocyclocheilus grahami | reverse complement strand
AATATTAAATATAAAGCTGAAAAGTATTGAGATATCATTTTCAGCTGTGTCACCCAGCCCTAATGGGCAGGTTTGTTTTGAAGTAAATAATTTATTGGAGTTATTATTGTTCATATGGTAGTTATTAGTATGTTCTCGGGGATGGATTGTCGTTTTGAGCTCATTGGTCCTCTGGCATCAGCGCTGTCAAACATCTAGCAGATCTTCTCCATCAATAACACTGGCTGCTCTCCTCCTTGAACAAACAGTTCAGCTTTAATCCGCTCAGTCAGATTGAAATACATCAAATCCAATTGATTCTCATTCGCATGACTCCTCAGATCCTTTCTGAAGGCCGGTTCGAGGCACGCCGTCATGATCAGATTGGATTTGTGTATGAATGATGTGGAATCTGTGATGTTTATGGATGATTTCATTCTTCACGACGAGTAAATCTGAAAGGCTTGCAATGAGCTCATGACAGACGTGTTGCAGAAACATCTACATGAGCTTCGTTCTTGAATAATCTGATCTGAATAATCCGAAAAGAGAAGATCCACTGGATTATACAGAGATTATAACATGGTCAATTAATATATAAACCGTTTTTGTTGCATTTCCATGAAAAGTGGCTTTATCGTGAAGGACCTGATGACGTTACAGTCTAAAAGCTGTGTGTATTTTGTAATGTTTTCCAGGATCGTAATCGTCTGGTCGTGTCCAGCCTCAGGCCGGCCACCTTCTACAGGTTGGAGGTTCAGGTCATCACCGCGGCGGGAGAAGGACCTGTGACAAAGAAGATCTTCCAGACGCCCGACTGGCCGCCGCTTCAGCAAAGTAAGTCAACATTAGGGTTGGGAATCGAAAATCAAGTTTTTGATCCCATCATTCCAATACTTCTGCATCCCACAATGTCTCTTTTTAAACATTTTAAACCAGCTTCAGCCATTTTCAGTTCTATATTGGCACTTCAGTTTTCATGGAAATTGTTCAAAAGCAACAAAAAAGTGCATAAAATCAAATATTGAAATGTATTATTATTGCATCAGTCCGGCACCTTGGGAAAACGACCTAATTTCCAAGTGGTCTGGTGCATCCCGACCAGAAAATCAGATTAGATTTGTGACTTTCAGCCGTTCAATGCAATGGGTATTCTCAAAAAAAAAAAGAATGTTTCATATGGATCCTTGACATTGATGTTTTCATATGTTTTTGTACTTGACAGAAGCCCATCTTCATCATCAGCAGAAGCAGCATCATAAGTCTTCAGCAGAGAAACACTGAAACGGTCAGAAGACGCAACACGACGTGCAGCTAATCGCAGCTTTCGACAGACGCGATATTCAGATGTTCTGATCTGAACGCCTCTCCCTCGTTCTCTCTCAAGCTCTATAGTTTTTATTGCAACAACTTTGATTAAGAAATCTCCTCAAACTCTCGACAGCAACATTTCATGTGTGAATTTACACCATTTCAGAAGGGTGAGGTGAAGCATTGCGATTTGGTCATACTGTATGAAATTGAGTTAATCGCTGCAGTTAATCTGTTTATGTTATCAAAGAAAATTCAGCATTAACTGAGAGCAAAGGCTGATCCGATGATGCATGTCAAACCTTCAGTTATTCTGTCATAATTTGCTCGCTCTCATGTCATTGCAAAATCATATGCTGTTAATTTCTAATAATCTTGTTAATAATCTTAATGCAGCTCTTTTCCATTCAACCAGAGCACATCGTTCTTTCCCAAAAGCAGACTAATTAGATTGCAGAGATCGTTGGTGCCAATGTTTTTTGATGATCTACTTAGGCTTATGATGCTTTAGGGAAATGCTTGGCTCATAACTCAAAACAACATGAATGTGATTAAATAATTTAATTTTTTTGGTTGAACTCTTCCTTTGATTGGGCATAAACAATCCATTTTGTCGCCTCATATCAATATGTTAGCAATATTGCATTTAAAATTAACATGCACGTGTTTTCCGATGAAATTATGTAAACTGTATATGTTCTTGGCTGTAGAGATATTTGTTGTGGCAGTCAGTGAATGTTGATGTTGATATTTATTTATGTGTGTATTGCAACGCTTCATTTGTATGTGAGTGTGTGTATTTTTTCCATGTATTATCAAGGCATTGTTTTTTTTAAAGGCAACTTCTTGTAAAGACAATGTAAAAAAATGAATTGTACATATAGTCATATGTTCCGTTATTTCCATGGATAGAACCTGTACATACTTTTAAGTAATAAAATGATACCTCTACTCCTTCAATCCTTCAATCTGTAGTCCTGTGTTTATGGAAAACGTTTGCTGTCAGTAGGCGCGTTTCCATTACTCTTCAATTTGCTCAAATTGAAATTGCGTTGTGAAAATACGCCTAATGGAAATGCGTCAATTTCACAAAAACGCCCATATATCGCAAAAAAAATTTTGCGCTCGCATGAGGGGGTTTTTCAGGCAATTCGAAAAAGGAATATTTTGCAAAACTGCAATGGAACCCCCCCCCCCGCAAGTTTGGGAATTACCATTGAATCTGTTGAATTTCTTGACGAAATTCATGATTTTAAGCATTTCATTTAACAAGACGCGATCACGTTTAGGTACTAGTGGTAATTACGGAATTCTGACGTAAACATAGTGTTCGTTGTGCTAGCGCTGGAGATTTTATTCAATAACATCTACACGTAACTTAAAAGAGCGCGAAACAGCATTGAAGCATGTGATGCACTGTACAATATCCTATATAGACATCCGTTTGGCCATTAACTTTTAAATGCATCATTATACAAAAATCTGAGCAGAGCTCTCCACATAAAGACCCTCGGCTGGCAGATCAACGTGCTATGTCTTTTCTCTCCAATATGGTAGAGAGTTAAATTAAATGAAATGTGGAGGATGTTAACTGTGACAAGATTATTGGCAGGCCAGTTTACAGTGACAGGGTGCGTGTAACTATGTTACAGAGTGGTCCGTTAAAGACGATTTGTATGATGTGATAGTATGTCCCAAAGCTTGCCTACTCTTCTTCTACACACTCAGAAGTGTGTATGTTTACTTCTCCAAAAGAGTACTTTAAGGGCATAGTATGTAGGCACATTGGGATGCAGCAGATGTGTGGCGTGAGAGCGCCATGGCTTGCAACAAAAACTTGCATAAAAACTGCTTTTACAAACCCACTGGAAACGTTTTATTGAAAGTATAATATATTAAAAGTTTCACGAAGCAGTGCTTTGAAAGCGCCCATCACTAGTTTGAAACGAATGATTTGCAAAGGTTTCAAAGCTTTACGAGGCAGTGTTTTGCAAGTGCACACTCTAGAATCGCTGCTTCAGGTTGTGCACTGAAGGCTGTGGGAGCCCTGAACGTCAGTGTTTGCTGTATTTTTAGATTAGATTAGATTCAACTTTGTCATTGTGCAGAGTACAAGTACAGAGCCAATGAAATGCAGTTAGCATCTAACCAGAAGTACAAATAGCAATGCATATAAATAAATATAAACATATATATGTATATGTAATATATGTGTATATATACATTATTGTACAGAGTGCAAGTATTGAAGTAGAGAAACAGAGACCAGCTCAATGCAAATAACTGTAAATATAACATAAGGTGCAAATGAACAAGTATAACAAGGTGCATTATACAGAGTGAGGTATATCAATAGTGTATATTTCTGTGTGGCCAGTGACCATAACAGTGCAAATGGCATTAAGAGGTAGAAATGTGCAAAGGAATTAGCAAAATATCAGGAGGCATAATAAGAAACATTGCAAGTGTGCATAGAAGACAGGATATTGTGCAGAGCAGTTTTTTTCCACATTAGGTGGTCCGTCTAGGATGTAGTGTTCAGCGTCTGAGATTAGATTTCAGTAGGCTGACAGCTGAGGAAAATAAACTATTCCTGAGTCTGCTGGTGCAACAGCAAAGACTCCTATAACGTCTCCCAGAGGGGAGAGTAGTGAACAGTCTGTGGTTGTGGTGAGAGGAGACTTTGAGAATACTTCTCACTCTCCTTAGGCAGCGTCTGTGGTGAATGTCTTTGAAAGAGGGTAGCCCAACACCAGTGATGCATTGGGCAGTTTTCACCACCTGCTGGAGGGCCTTCTGGTCTGAGACAGTGCAGTTGCCGTACCAGATTGTGATGCAGTTTGTAAGAATACTTTCAGTAGTACAACGGTAGAAGTTGAAGGCAGGTGAGCTTCCCTTAGTTTCCTAACAAAGTAAAGGCGCTGTTGCTGAACATCGTCCCTGTAGGTCGTCTCATCATCACAAGTGATCAGGCCTGTCACCATGGTGTCATCTGCAAACTTGATTATGAAGTTAGAGCCATGCACATGTATGCAGTTGTGGGTGAAAAGGGAGTAAATGATTGGGCTTAGCACATAGCCCTGTGGTACACCAGTGATTAAAGTGAGGATGGAGGAAGTGTGGTTACTGATCCTAACAGACTGTGGTCTGGTGGTGAGAAAGTCCAGGGTCCAGTTACAGAGGGAGGGGCTGATGCCAAGATCACTGAGCTTGGAGATCAGTTTGGATGGGATCACTGTATTAAAGGCAGAACTGAAATCAATGAATAGCATCCTGATGTATGTGTTGTTACTGTCCCAGTGTGTCAGGGCAGAGCGGAGAGCTGAGGTGATGGCATCCTCAGTTGACCTGTTGGGTCTGTAGGCAACCCATATACCTGGATATGGGTCCAGTGTTGGGGGCAAGCATGGTTTCAGGTGGGAGAGGACCAGCCTCTCAAAACACTTTGCAATTATGGGAGTAAGAGCGGGTGGAAGTCATTGAGGGTGACTGCAGCAGCATGTTTTGGTACTGGTACAATGGTGGCTGTTTTGAAGCAGGTGGGGACAAAGGCCTGAGCCAAAAAGTTGAAAATGTTTGTGAAGACCTTAGCCAGCTGATCTGCACAGGCCCTAATCACTTGTTCAGGGATGCCGTCAGGGCCGGCAGCTTTATGCGCGTTCACCTTACTCAGGCTGGAGCACACGTCACTGGTGGAAAAAGTGAGCGGTAGGTCATCAGGTGTGAGCACAGCTTTGATGGGTGATTCTGTGTTTCCACGATCAAAACTGCTGGTTGAGGGGGTGCTGTTTGCTGGACTGTGAGGGCATGTTTGCCTCTCTACATGCATCAAGGGTCATATTTTATTCAATAACATCTACACGTAACGTAAAAGAGCGCGAAACAGCATTGAAGCATGTGATGCACTGTACAATATCCTATATAGACATCCGTTTGGCTGTTACATGCATGTTTGCTTGTCTACATGCATCGAGGGTCGTTGTTTTGAAATATGTCCTCAATACACAGTTTGTAGTTATATTTGGCTGCTTGAATGCCCCTCTTCAGATTGGCTCTGGATAAATCATAGGCTTCACGGTCGCCAGGTCTGAAAGCAGCGTTGCATGCCTTCAGCAGGAGTTGGACATCCTTGTTCATCCAAGATTTCTGATTGGGGTGTATTTTAATTATTTTATGGGTTGTTACCCTGTCAACACATCTGTTGATATGTTGCAGAACAGAACTGGTGTAGGTATTAATGTCTGTGTGGGAGTCCAGTGTAGCCCGAGAAGCAATGAATTCCAGTCTGTGTTCTGGAACTCTTGCTGTAGTGATGAATCTGCTCCTTCCAGCCAAACTTTAACAGTCCTCACTGTGGGTTTCACATGTTTGATGATGGGGGTGTATTTGGGTAGCAGGAACAGGGATAGGTGATCAGATTGTCCAACGTGGGGGAGGGGAGTTGCTTTATAGGCATCATAAATGTTTGTGTAGACATGATCAAGAGTGTTGTCTCCTCTTGTGGGGACTAAAACATTTTGATAAAATTTGGCAAGAGCTGTTCTCAAATTGTCATGATTGAAATCACCAGCAATAATAAAAGCTCTGTCCGGATGTGTTGTTTGCAGGTTACTGACAACAGAAGAGAGCTCTTTCATAGCTAGTTTAGCATTAGCATCTGGGGGTACATACACTGCAGCGATTATGGCAGATGTAAATTCACGGGGCAGGTAAAAGGGTCTGCACTTGATAAAGATGTATTCAGTATCAGCAGAACAGTGGGATTTAGTAATAACAGTATCGGTTTGCATAGATGCACCCAATAAAGCATTACAATAATCTAACCTTGAGGTCATTAATGCATGAATTAACGTTTCTGCATTTGACATTGAGAGCATAGTTCGTAATTTAGATATATTTTTTAGATGAAAAAATAGAAACGTGGCTTTCAAAGGAAAGATTGCTATCATATAGCACACCTAGGTTCCTAACTGATGACGAGGAATTAACAGAGCAGTCATCGAGTGTTAGACAGTGTTCTAGGTTATTACACGCAGAGGTTTTAGGTCCGATAATTAACACCTGTTTTTTCAGAATTTAGCAGTAAGAAATTACTCGTCATCCAGTTTTTTTTATATTGACTATGCATTGGAGGTCTATTGTTGTATTGTTGTATGAAGTTGAATATCCAGTAGTGTGTAGCGGCTGAAAGAGGTTAATGCAAAGTTGTGACGAACAACTGAGCTGAAAATATCTAGTACAATAGTAAATAATTTGCAGAATCTGGAGAGACGCTGAGCCTCGCGTTGTGAACGCGCCGCCATCTTGTCAAAAAACTAAACAAAAACACATTTCCATTCTGAAAATGTTGGCAGCTCTTTTTACACCAGAAACAAGGCTGAAAGCCCAGTTATTTCAGTCCATTATCCAGTGGCCTTCTGTCCCTGTTCTCTTCATCCTTCAGTGATGTTCTTTCACTATGTTTATGTGCAGGTCTATTATGTCACAATCGATTAGTTCCTGACTGTCTATGTGAGTTAATCCTCTTGAGCTCAGCTCTGGTTTCTTTCTCTCAGGGTCAAAACCAGAACCTTCTATTCAATCCTGCTTTCCAGCAAATGCCATGCTGCTCGTCTGAAGCCTTCAAACCTTTTTAAAAGCAACAAAGGACAGTGACAATCAACAGTGTGTTGTGGATCCTACTTTTAAATTCTCTAAAAAGATGCAGAAAGACAGAAAATCTGATAATGAATCATAATCTTTGCGCATGATCAATAGTTTTCATGCAAGCATGTTTTGATGCACAGAGTCTGATTGAGATTCCTCTGGTGTTTTGATCTTGCGTGTCTTTGTCCTTGTTTAGCAGGAGGGTTTGAGGACTGACTGTGTCTCACGTGTCTCGTTTTCACCTCTGAACCGGTTCTGGAGATTAATGCAGTACTCAGCTGCTTCTTTTCTGTTCATTGCAGCTCTCACGTGACCTTCACTGTGCTCTTTTCATCTTGACGCATGTGATTTACATTCTTTGCTGTGCTGGTTAAGTCTTGCTTACATGAAGAGTATTACATTTTGTTTTGTTTTAATTTATTTACATTTGTAGTGTTTTGTGTTTTGATGGTGGTTTTGTTTCATGTTTTGTTCTATTTTATTTATCTATGAGTATTTAAATATTGTTTTTTAATTTTTGTTTGTATTTCATGTTGTTATGTTTTTTAACCTATCATTCCAATACTTCAACATCCCAGTGTCCCTTTCTGATATTTTCAAACCATCTAAACCAACATTCACCATTTTAATTTTTACATTGGCTCAGTAGAATTTTTGTCTTGTTTTTGATCCCATCAATCCAATATTTCTGCATTCTACAATGTCCCTTTTTAATCATTTTAAACCTTATAAACCAACTTGTCAACGATGTTGCATGTTCATTTAGTCTCCGTTATCGTTTAATGACCTTATTATTGTCTCGTCATCATCTCGTTTTCGTCAGGAGAAAAAACCTTGTTGATGAACATTTTTCGTCATAGTTTTCGTTAACGAAATTAACACTATTTGGAACCTTTATTTGGTGGATTTGTTTCATGTTTTGTTTGATTTATTTATGAGTATTTAATTTTGTGTTTGAATTTGGAGTGTTTTTGTTTTGTTTTGTTTCCCATCATTCCAATACTTCTGCATCCCAAAATGTCCCTCTTTTGATCATTTTAAACCATCTAAACCAGTTTTAATCTTTTAAATGTTTGCATTGGCACTTTTTTTAAATCAATCCATAAATGACTCATGCTGACATTCCTAAAATAAAAGGTTCACTGGCATTTAATTATACATCCATGGAACCTTTCCATTGGACAACAGGTTCTTTATAATGCAACAAAAAGGTTCTTCTGACTATTCAAATGTTGTTGTTTTTTGTTCACACTAAGAAAAAAATTGTTCATTTAAGAACTGTTCACTGAAAGGTTCTTTTTGAAACCAAAAATGGTTGTTCTGTGGCGTTGTTGCGAGAACACCCTTTATTTTTAGGAGTGTATCGCCAAATCCCACCGTTCCCTTTCGTGGAACTTCGAACTGCGTCCTCTAGGGGTCACTATGGGGAACGCCTCGTCGTGACCCGTGTCTGAAGCCTACATTGAAAAAACACCAACTTGTTTGGCCGGCGACAGCCATGACGTCACTACCGTCGCGACTAGTACAAAATAGGCGCCGGTAGCGCACATCATCACTTTCTTCGTCTTCACTGACCGTTCTGTTTGAAGCGTGCATTCCAAAAGCAAAGTAAGAGCATTTTCTTTTCCTACTATGGCGAGCACTAGCGGAGCGTTTAGAAAGTGTGTACATCCGTGTCAGCGGTTTCTGACACCCGATGATTCACACGAGCTATGCGTTGTTTGTTTGGGCGAGGAGCACGCACGCGATGTCTTCGAGGAGGCAATCTGCGTGCATTGTGAGAGATTTTTCGCTGAAAAAGCTCCGTTCTCGTTTGTCTCTCTTCTCGAGTGGAGAGGGACAACCATCGGTTTCCCGCGGCTCGGGAACCGCCGCTGCTGAGGCACGGAGGAGAATGAGCTCGTGGGGATCTCAGGTGGACCTAGCCGATGAGGCTGAAGGGGGGGTTCCCCTCTTCCGCGCATCGGTGTCGGGCGAGAGACAGCCGCTGGACGATGATATCCTCTCTCGAATATCATCTGATCCAGGGGCCAGTGCTCAGCTGGGCCCAGCCCAACAAGAGCAGGAAATGGATGTGGAGAGTGAAGAAGCTGAGGCTGAGCTTTCCCAATCCACCTGCCCTGCGTATGATGAGCTGTTAGAGGTGATGGATCGGGCCACGGCAAGGCTCGAATTACCGTGGAAACGAGCCAAGGAGGTGACGTCGCGAGGTCGCCTCGACGAACGTTATCTCTCTGGCCATACACCTCCAGCTCAAGTGAGCCTTCCTTTCCTTCCTGATCTCCAGTTTCAGATCATGGCGCCTCAGCAGAGAGAGCACGTGTGAATGGTTGCCAGATTGCATAAAGCTAAAAGTTGAGCAGAGTACGTATCCGTTTAACAGAAAGCTCTGATTGGGGGACTTGAGCTCTTGATATCTGGAAACCGCAAACATGAACACTCGCATAATAGTCTTGTACAGCAGTCTGAAATGTTTTGGCTCCACTTTTTTCAACAAAAATAAAAAGGTTTTGGTAAAGTTTTTGTTCTTTTAACTACATTTTAGTCTTGTCTTTTTTCGTCAACGATGTTGCATGTTCATTTAGTCTCCGTTATCGTTTAATGACCTTATTATTGTCTCGTCATCATCTCGTTTTCGTCAGGAGAAAAAACCTTGTTGATGAACATTTTTCGTCATAGTTTTCGTTAACGAAATTAACACTATTTGGAACCTTTATTTGGTGGATTTGTTTCATGTTTTGTTTGATTTATTTATGAGTATTTAATTTTGTGTTTGAATTTGGAGTGTTTTTGTTTTGTTTTGTTTCCCATCATTCCAATACTTCTGCATCCCAAAATGTCCCTCTTTTGATCATTTTAAACCATCTAAACCAGTTTTAATCTTTTAAATGTTTTGCATTGGCACTTTTTTTAAATCAATCCGTAAATGACTCCTGCTGACATTCCTAAAATAAAAGGTTCACTGGCATTTAATTATACATCCATGGAACCTTTCCATTGGACAACAGGTTCTTTATAATGCAACAAAAAGGTTCTTCTGACTATTCAAATGTTGTTGTTTTTTGTTCACACTAAGAAAAAAATTGTTCATTTAAGAACTGTTCACTGAAAGGTTCTTTTTGAAACCAAAAATGGTTGTTCTGTGGCGTTGTTGCGAGAACACCCTTTATTTTTAGGAGTGTATCGCCAAATCCCACCGTTTTCTGTATTGTCCCTTTTCTCTTTTATTAGATATTGCAGGCTGGCAGAAGACCCTGTGACTTTGCTCAGGGCTCTGGGGTGTTTCTGGTTAGACTGCAGAGGGAAACTCGACTGATGCACATGAAAGACTGATTCTGCCAAGCCGCTAGTATGTTTCGTCTACATGTAATGAAGAACAGGGATCACATGCAAGAAATGCAAGAAAACCATGCAAGCCATGCAAGAAACCCACAGCATTTTGAGCTCAAGCACCCATGTGTAGGTAGATACACCAACACCAATTAAGACAAGACACTACAAGTGAATAGGGTAGAAAATTCAACTAAACTAATAGATATCACACTAAGATATAACATTAAGAATTGCAAATTTGTTTGTCTATTGCAAGTTTTCTGAAACATTATGTTAAAATATGCAAATTATGCATCATCTAATGAAATATGCACTAATTTTAATACATATCCAGAAGATAAACCAGAAGGTTGGATAAAGCCAGTTGTTTGATTTTGTTGACATTTGAGTTAAAGGTTTTTACAGATGGGATTATGGATTTCTCTTTTTATCATAAATCTAGATAAGAATAAAAGAATATAGATAAGAATAAAACTTCAAAATTTGGTGTACGTAAGTGCTGCTGAAGTGGAGAAACAAACTCTCTTTTTTTTTTTAGAAAACAGCCTTTAAATATATGAATTGTCAATTAAATCTACAAGTGCAAAAAGATAAAGTGCAATTATAAAAACAGGTGAATGAAATATGAACAACCCCCTCTGTAAAAACCTTCAGAATATATATGGGAATAAAACTGTTAAGTCTGGTGTATGTAAGAGTTACCAAAGTGGTGAAAAAACTCATTTTGAGAAAACGGTATTTAAAGATATGTATTGTAATTGAGAACTACAAACACAAGTAGAAAAAGTCCAATAGAATACACTTATATGTGTATTTTGGATGTTTTCTTTCCACTAATTTGAAAGAAGACAAATTATGGAAGCAAAATATCATAAATCAGAAAATATTGTCAACAGCCTAAAAAAACGACTTTTTAATTTTTTTACCATATTTTTAGGTATAAAATGCTGTATAAAATCAGGTGAATGCTGAATGAACAAATCCGTCAGTAAAAACCTTCAGAATATAGATAGGAATAAAACTGCTGTGCTGCTGAAGTGGAGAAACAATCTCATTTTGAGAAAACAGCCTTTAAAATGTGTATTGTAATTGAAATCTATAGACGCAAATAAAGGGCAATGATAAAACCAGGCGAATGATAATATGAGCAAACCCTTCAGTAAAAGTCTTCAGAACATGGACCAGAATAAAACTCTAAATTTTGGTGTTTGTAAATGCTGCTGAAGTGGAGAGAGAAAAAAAAGACTTTTAAAAGATATGGATTGCAATTGAAATCTACAGACGCAAATAGATAAAGTGCAATAAAATAAACACTTAATAGATTTTAGATGTTTACTTTTAACTAGTCTGAAAGAAGACAAGTTATGAAAGCAAAATATCACACCATAAACCAGAAAATACTGTCAAAAGCCAGAAAAAAAATTTCACCATATTTTTTAGGAATAAAATGTTGTATAAAACCAGGCGAATGAAATATGAACAAACCCCTCAGTAAAAACCTTCAGATTATAGATAGGAATAGAACTGTAAAGTCGGGTTTGTGTAAGAGTTACCAAAGTGGAGAAAAAACTAATTTTGAGAAAACAGCCTTTAAATATATTTCAATTACGTACTGTAATTGAAATCAACAAACGACAAAGTGGCTTAATGTGTTTTAGATATTTTCTTTCCACTAGTCTGAAACAACACGTTATGAAAAGCCAAATAGCCCAAAATTGGCCAGTGCATGAAAAAAAAAGTTTTGCCTTTAGTGCCTTACCTTAAAACAATCATGTTAATCAGCAACATCAGCAACTGACTCTATGAAAACACATGAAAAGAATTATCACCCCAACATGAATTACTCTGTTTTCCTGTTTATTTTGTAGGCGATATGTTGTGCATTCATCTCAAACTGCGGTGGCACTGCAGGTGTTTGAGTAAAGCCACACACACACACACACACACACTAACTAATGACAGAGTTTCTCTCAGCACTGTGTGTGTGTGTGTGTTTAAGGCCTCAGCCAGAAAGGATGTATTCTCTTAAGTATCGTTTGAGAACTACGAAAGATATACGCTCGCTGAGTAAGTGATGAAATTCTCCTAATGACTTTAGCAGCATCACTCATAATGTCATCGCCGCACTGCTGCAGCTGTAGCGCAAATATTCATCCGCGAGGAGAAACGCCGCACATCCGTCACTGAGATTTCTCCCTGATGTGTCCCCATCAAGTTATGAAATAGTAGAGAACGATCCGTAATTATTTACTCTATGAAAAATACCTTCCTGGCAACACAAAAGCCGGAGACAGACTCCACTGAGCTGTTAGTCACAGCGTGAAGGGTTTGTGAAACAAATCACACTCGCTGACAGTAAGAGTCGCTCAGAGATTAACAGCAGAAAAACCACAGATATTTCATAAATGCATTTAAAGTTGTTCTTTTTTATTAATCTGTTAACTTACATTTTTCATCATATCCTGTGATTGTTTAGTGTAGTGACCTGTAGCTGTCAGATAATCACATCTAGTGTCCAGAAGAATAGGTTTTCCTTGTTATTAATATTACTAAATATGGAAGCTGATTCCTGCCATGGAGTAAAAATAAGGTAGTTGCGACTTTTTATCTCACAATTCTCACTTTTTTTCTTCTTCAGAATTCTGTTTACATCTCAGAATTGTGACTTTTTTTCTCGGAATTCTGAGTTTTCATCTCGTAAACCTTTTTTCTTTCTTTCTACCACAGAATAATACAATAAAACGGTAGTTGCAACTTTTTATCTGCCAATTATTACTTTTTGTCGAAATTTGAGTTTATATTTCGCAATTGTGACTATATATCTGGCAGTTCTGACTTTTTTTTTCTCGAAATTGCTTTGTTTTTTATTAGTATTACAAAATATGGAAGCTTATTTCTGCCACAGAATAAAATTATAAAGTAATTGTGACTTTTTATCTCATGATTCTGACTTTTCTTCTCTGTAATGGGAGTTTAAATCTCGCAATTGTGAGCTAACATCTGGCAATTCTGACAAATTTTTCTTTTTTCAGAATTGCATTTTTTTTTAATTATTATTAATATAGCTAAATATGGAAGCTTATTCCCACCACAGAATAAAAAAATTTTATCTCACAATTCTCACTTTTATCTCAGAATTATGTTTACATCTTGCAATTCTGACTTTTTTTCTAAGAATTCTGAATTTTTTTTTTTCTGACATAGAATTAAACAATTAAAAAAATTAATTGCCACTTTTTATGTCACAATTCTGACTTTTCTTCTTGGAAATGCGAGTTTATATCTCGCAATTTTAAGTAAATAAATGGCAATCCTGGATATGGAAGCTTATTTCCGCCATGGAATAAAAAAACAACAACTCAGAATTCTCAGAAAAAAAGACAAAATTGCAGGATATTAACTTGCAATTGTGAGAAAATATGTCTGAATTGTGAGATATAAACTCACAATTACAAGAAAAGTCAGAATTGTGAGACAAAAAGTTGCAATTATTTATTTATTTATTTTTTGCTTTATTCTGTGGCAGAATAAAGAATTGTGAATTGTAAAATCTGAATTCTGAGAAAGAAAGACGTAATTGTGAGATATAAACTTGGAGTTGTGAGAAAAAAGTCTGAATTGTGAGATAAAGTTGCAATTACCTTTTTATTTTTTTTTATTCTGTGACAGAAACAAGCTTCCATAACCAAATGTAATGTATTTAACATTGGTGTTTTATACTGTTTTCAATTTTTTTTACTGTTTTAAAAAGCAATAAGCAGCTTGAGGCCTTCGTTTACAGTGATTTTACCGCGGTTAAGTTGGTTTCACACGCACAACGTCTGGTTAAATCACAGCCTTGAGTGGCTTATTGCTTTAATTAGCACTTTGTTCTTTCTGTGTGACGTGTTTTGTTACTCTGTCACACTAGAAATTCCTAGAAAGGCTCTTGTAGATGGTGACTTTGGCTCTTTCGGGTCATTTGTGGCAAATCAAAACAGCTTAGATTTGATGCAGCCCTTTGAACCCTCCAGGGCAAAGGTCAGAGGTCAAGAAATCCTGCTTGTGTTTGAAGAGCGTCCCCAGAGACGCCATTATCCGTACCTCTACTGCCGAGAAAAAAAACATCCTCCCGTATTTATTTGGAAATACTGCAGATATGTAAACTTTTCACGCTTATTAGAGGTCATCTGCCCTAAACTCTACTTTTAAGGAGAGATAAACAAATACTGGGCGGTTCGTATTTTAAAGAAAATTAAACATTAATCATTTATTTACCTTCATGTTGTTTCAAGTATTATTTTCTTTCTTTGGTGTTATAAAAAAGCAGAATATTGATGTTTCTGTTGTCCATACAATAAAAGTAAGAGATCAGGCTCCAAAAAAATAAACATAATGAAGCATCATAATGCATTGTTTTTAAGTCTTCTGAATTCATATGACGTTTTTTTGTGAGAAACGTTGTATTTTTGTTCCATTTACTTGAAATGCAAAATAACTTAAGATATTAAAGGGATAGTTCACCCAAAAATTAAAATGTGATGTTTATCTGCTTACCCCCAGGGCATCCGAGATGTAGGTGACTTTGTTTCTTCAGTAGAACACAAACGAAGATTTTTAACTCAAACCGTTGCAGTCTGTCAGTCATATAATGCAAGTGGATGGGAATCACGACTTTGAGAGTCAAAGAAACATACACAAACAAAACCAAATTAAACCCTGCAGCTCGTGACGATACACTGATGTGTAAAGACACGAAACGATCGGTCTGTGCAAGAAACTGAACAGTATTTATATCGTGTTTTACCTCTGATTCACCGCAATGTCCGAACTGTCCTGAGCGCGTGACGCGTCTTCTTCTTGTTTAGACTGAACAGTATTTATATAGTTTTTTACCTCTGATTCACGCAATGTCTGAACTGTCCTGAGCGCGTTCGCGTCTTCTTCTTCAGCCGGCACGTGACGCGTCTTCTTCTTCTTCTTGTTTTACGGCGGATCATAGACTTATAAGTGCATTACCGCCACCTATCTCTCAAATGAACCATTACACACATACAGTGTCAATGGTCCATTTGAGAGATAGGTGGCGGTAATGCATTTATAAGTCTATGATCCGCCGTAAAACAAGAAGAAGAAGAAGACGCGTCACGTGCCGGCTGAAGAAGAAGACGCGAACGCGCTCAGGACAGTTCAGACATTGCGTGAATCAGAGGTAAAAAACTATATAAATACTGTTCAGTCTAAACAAGAAGAAGACGCGTCACGCGCTCAGGACAGTTCGGACATTGCGGTGAATCAGAGGTAAAACACGATATAAATACTGTTCAGTTTCTTGCACAGACCGATCGTTTCGTGTGTTTACACATCAATGTATCGTCACGAGCCGCAGGGTTTAATTTGGTTTTGTCTGTGCATGTTTTTTTGACTCTCAAAGTCGTGGTTCCCATTCACTTACATTATAAGACTGACAGACTGCAACGGTTTGAGTTAAAAATCTTTGTTTGTGTTCTACTGAAGAAACAAAGTCACCTACATCTCGGATGCCCTGGGGGTAAGCAGATAAACATCACAAATTTCATTTTTGGGTAAACTATCCCTTTAAATCTTTTTTTCTAAAAAAATATCCAAATTAAGTGAGTTTTTTCTTAAAACAAGAACAAATATATGAAATATATAAAATCAGGCTTTCCCTTTGAATTAAGTTTCTTTTTCTGACCCCATTGACAGGTAGTTTACTTTTTCTAAGGTGTGACACTACAGGCAAAAACATTTTTTCATGCATCAGTCAATGTTGAGATACTGGGCTATTTGGCTTTTCTTAAAGTATTGTTTTAAAGTAATGGAAAGAAAACATGCAAAATACATATTTAAGCGTTTATTTTATTGCACTTTCGATTTCAATTCCAATCCATATTTTTAAAGGCATTCATGTTTTTCTTCACTTACACAGCAGCTTAAAACAAGAACAAATATATGAAATATATAAAATCAGGGTTTCCCTTTGAATTAAGTTTCTTTTTCTGACCCCATTGACAGGTAGTTTACTTTTTCTAAGGTGTGACACTACAGGCAAAAACATTTTTTCATGCATCAGTCAATGTTGAGATACTGGGCTATTTGGCTTTTCTTAAAGTATTGTTTTAAAGTAATGGAAAGAAAACATGCAAAATACATATTTAAGCGTTTATTTTATTGCACTTTCGATTTCAATTCCAATCCATATTTTTAAAGGCATTCATGTTTTTCTTCACTTACACAGCAGCACTTACATGCATCAAACTTTACAGTTTTATACTTATCGATAGTCTGAAGTATTTTACTGAGGGGTTTGTTTATATATCATTCGCCTGAGGAATGTTTTATTCCTAAAATCATGGTGAACATGTATTATTTTCTGACTGTTGACAGTATTTTCTGATTCATGAAGTGATAAAAAGAGAAATCCAAAGTTCCCTCTAGAAAAACCTTTACCTCTAATAAGATCAAATAAGAATTTTGAACCTGGTTTTGTCCAATGTTTAGATTTATTTTCTGGAAATGTATGCAAATTAGAGCAAATTTAATTAGAAAATGCCTCATTTGTATATTGAAATATAACATTTAAAGATCCCCTGAAATGCTTAGAAACACGCTGCATTACTCTGTGTTGACGTCATTTTAACTGAAACAGGAAGACAGGGCGGGACATATCAAGCAGCCCCGCCCAATAGCATTGGTTTATATTACAGCTTGGGCTAGAGCCGTTCAGAGCCGTTGAGCTCCGTAAAGCCGCATTTGACAGAGTATGCCAGCCACAATCTCATCCATATTGCTATAAAATATAGCATTCTGTGTAGAATTCAAATAGCTCCGATACATTTTGTGGTCTGCGCCGACTCGCGCATGTGATCCGCTCCATGCTATCGTGTCTCTGGACCGGAGCAGAGTGTGTGTGCGCGGACTTCTTTGTTTCCTCAATGGAAAGCATATTTACACTGTTTGAATCGTTCCCTGTCCCCTATATAGTGCTCTACATGCCATTCACTGCATAGAAAATACTCATTCTGTGGACAAGTGACCGATTTCAGCCGCGGCTTCAGTGTATATTTTATAGTGCAGGGGGTGGGGCTTCGGATTCTAGAGAGCATTTGATTGGACAGAAAGTTTGATGAGAAGCTGAAGTACGATGTGACGTCAAAAAAATCATTGAGCCGTTTTGTGATGAACTGCAAGCTTTGAATGCTTATATCTTCTAAATGCGAATTTTGTCACTGTTTTGGAGCGCACTGCCTTATAGACAACCTTAACACTAACATATTGACACTAACACCTAAAAAACGTTAATTTTGATTTCATGGGGACTTTAAGCAAAACTTGTAATACAAAAAAATTTGCAATTCCTAATTTAATTAATCAACAGGGGAAATATGGTAGTGTCTGCTCTATTAGTAATTTTTTTTACCCTATTCACCTGGGGTGAACTTACTTATTTGGATATTTTTTCAGAAGGAATTTTGCTTCTCCAGTAAATGTAACTTGATTTAAGAATGTTTAGATACCTGTACTGGAAAACAAGACGAAAATACTGAGTAAAAAGTCATTTTTTTTATAATTTATAACATGATTCACTGATAACCTTCCCCTCAGCATTAAAAAAATCAAGTCTAATTTTCAGACTTTCCACATCATTATCAATCATGTGACATGAAAGACGTGTTTGGCATCAATGACGACACAGCATTTTAAAATGTACTTAAATACAAAAGAGAAAAATCTGCTCAAACTTTCTACTAAACGTATCCTTTTGTCAACATTTGGGTGAGTAACTGTGGACAGAATATTCATTTGTGGTTAAATTATTACTATTTCATAATTCCATAATTTTAAAGCATATCTAATTCACACTTCAAAAAATGACGAAAATACTGAGTTAGAACATAATTTTCTTGCAGCGTATTGCGTGATCTCTCAGTTATGTTATTCAGGTGCATTATGTCCAAATGGAAGTAGAGATGTTATGAAACAATGGCGCGTATCGAGTTGCACAGATGCTCTGTAATCACGGAGCTGGACGCTCTTGAGCACAGGTCAAAGGTCGTCTTCCCTCTGAGGGGAGCCAGAGTCCTGCTTCTGCTACCAGGAGCCGGTCAGATGTAATCAACTCTGTCACGGAGGCTTTTTTCCATCCGTTCTTTGAATTAGACAGAAAACTGCTTAAATAAGACAAGCTGGAGAAATGCTCTGGAAGAAACTCCTGACCTGCGCGTCTTTGAAATCTCTGAATGCTTCAGCATGTGAAGTCTTCTGAAAGAACCGCTGATGAAGAAATGTGGCACGTTATTGTGAATATATATATACGGCGGGGAAATCCTCTTTAACTGTGTAAAATCACGGCTGTTAATGCCTATCGTTGATGACAACAATATGACAAAAAAACACCATCAGTATTAGGTGTGATCAAACTAGACTTGATGTTCCATTCGCTTCCATTCATATGAACACAATGCAGCATATGCACATTCGGTTTATTCATGAAAACATGAGAAAGCTGTAACACAAACATGTAAATGTTTCATTTTTCACTTCATTTACAAAGTTTGGGGAACTTTATGGAAGCTTATTCCCGTCACTGAGTAAAAATATTAAAAAGTAATTACGTCACATATTTTTTATTTTTATTATCTATGTGGATGTTTGGTTTTTATTTGAAAAAAATGGATGGAAAATCGATTAAATTTAGGGTTTTATTTTCTGTATAATACATTTATTGTTAATGGACGTGGTTCTTCCAACCCCCCAAAATAGCAATAAATAAATAAATACAACAAAAAAAGGAAATTTTGGCAGGGTCTGATATAATTTAACACGATTAAAGGATCGCACCATTAATGGTCTTCCAACAGTTCTTTCATAATTAGTTAGAATTCATTAATGTTGTTCATTACTGTAATTATAGGATGTTTATTATTGATGAATATCGTTATCTTGTTTTAGGGGTGTCACAATATATTGCGATAACAATGAACAATAAAATGGAAAGTACACGTTGGAAAGTAGCATTAAACTCTCACATGTAATTTATTCATTCATCCTCGACACCAGAGGGCGCTCACACAGAAAGCCCACAAGCGAGACTCATATAAGTAATAAAACAAATGAGTTTCAAGGAAATTGCTACCCTGATAGCACACGTACTTCACGGAGACGTCTGCAAGACGTATTTTTTAGAGTGTTTGCTCATCTGCAATACGTCTATAGGACGTTTCCTATCAGATGTCAAATAGACGTTTAGAAGATGTCTTTAAGATGTTTATGATTTAGAATGCATGTAAAACTGACATCTATCAGATGTTTGTACACACCAGATGCTTTCCAGATGAAGCGATCTTTAACAGGCTTCTTGCAGACGTACTATTAACTACTGCTCTTCCATTTAATTGCAAAAATGTGCAAGATTAGGTAAAAACCACAGACACTGAATTGTGATGTAACAAAGCCCTGTTTATGACTGAAAGAGTTATTTATTTTTTCTGTTTTCAAGATATATCGCGATATATCGTTATCGTTAATTCTTTTGGCCATGATAATCGTGTAGTGAAAAATATATATTATATAAATATATAATTTAATTTATATAATAATATAGTATAATTTATAAAATGTCGTTTGGACATTGTTATTTTTGCCATTTTAATAAAAATTTCTGAGTTTGAGGATTCAAGTTTGAATGTTTTACATCAACTATGAACTATTTAATCAGAATGTAGAGTTCGTTTCAGATGATTTAATTACCAGGTCAGACTATTTCCAGGCAGTATGTGTTGGTTTATGAACTAATGGTTTTAGTGAAACGGTTGTCGTCTCAGGACAGAGATGACGCAACATCAAGAGCGGCTCCGTTTTCCCATTCGATCCGCTCCGTCATATTCAGGCCAAGATTAATCGCAGATTCCAGCCGCTCTAATATAAAAATGCCAGTCATAGTTTAATGATTAGCAGACGAGCACATGGCTTATGGCCTGCTGATTGTTTGGACATGTGCAGATGATAATTGACAGCATTTGTCAAAGCCGGTTCACGGCGGACTGTAGAAGAGAAAACAACACAGAAATAGAAGACTGTTTATCAGCATGTGTTATGATGAATAAGACCAGAGCCTTTACTGTTCACAGCTGTTGAGATGTTCCTGTTATACTTTACATTATCACGTCCATCACATATGTCTAAATATATATGAGAAAATGGATGGAAATCATATTTGTTAGAGTCCTTTTATCCAGGGTTAATATAATTGACTAAAACTAAAACCATGCAAAAGCATTTTCCTTACTAAAATTAAATATAAATAATAAAAATAAAATAAAATAAAATAAAATAAAATTATTTATCATTTTAATTTAGTTTTACTTTATGTACTAAAATAATTAAAAAGAAAACTGGAATAAAAAATAAGAAAAACTATATAGACATATTTAAAAACAACAGAAACTAATAAAAAATAAACAATCCTCATATCTTATTTTTTTAGTTGAGGTCAAAGGTTTTGTTTCCTGGGGTTATTATAGTTAATTAAAACTGTATGGGTTATTTTATTTTATTTTATTTTATTTTATTTTACTTTTCATTATTGTATTACTTTTTTATTATTCTATTTAGTTTATTTTTATTTTTATATTTTTAAAATTAAAAAGAAAACGGAAAAAATAGAAATAAAAACTGATTCAAAATATTAATACAAAACTGTAATAGTATTTCTGATACTAAAATAACTGTGTCCAGTCAAACTGTACAATATACAAATCGATTGCGGTAAAATGACTATTTCTAAAGATGTGCATCATATTAGTTTGTGAATTGATTATATCGCAATTTTTTCTCAGAATTCTGAATTTGAGCAAGTTAGCTTCTGCTCTTCAGTAGCGCTCTGTGTATGTGTCAGTCTATTTACTGTTGTCTGTCAGTTCACAAGCATTCAAAAGAATATGTCAAAGTCTAAACTAATATCTATGGCGAGCAAACGGCATTAGAGACGTTGTGTGCCTCCCTGCCCACACTATCTGGCAGTGGGGGATACACACGATCTGTGTGTTGTTTGTTTAGGAGCGGAGCATGCACGGTCAGCTTTTGAGGAGCTGATTGTCATCACTGCGAGTTAAGGCTGATTTATACTTCTGCGTCGGACCTACGCCGTAGGCTATGCGTCAGTTTTCATTTATACTTCTGCGTCGTTGTCCGCGTCAACGTGCAGTACACATGCAAACCGCTAGTCAGCAGTGTCCAGGGGCATGTTGCTGGTGTAACCCGCAGTACCACGGCAAAAGCCGAAGAAGAAGCGGCTCCTCGGAGAAGCATTATAGCCGTGACAGTGGCAAATAAACATCAAATCATTAAATCATTATTTAAAACTACAAAAAGGAGACAACAACGGAACAGGAGATGATGGCATTCTTTCAATCTGCACAAGGACTTGTACCACAGCAGATCAAAACTGTTTGTTGCGGACAACTACTGATGTATAATGCTATGTAGTATAATAGATGATAAGACACTTGTTCTTTGCTTAGTTTTATTTTATATCAGAAGGTGTAACATTAAAATATATTAAAGTGCACATAAACACACAACACTCAAGTACATATTGAGGGAGGGGTTTTTGCAGACCAATCACAGCGCTTGCGGTCTGCATAGAATTGACGCGCTGTCAGATTTTTGGAGAGGTGCACGTCAGGCTACGGCGTATGGGTGTGCGTCTATGCGTAAGCTACAGCGTAGGTCCGACGCAGAAGTATAAATCAGCCTTTACTCTCGCTGCGTATGCTCTGCTCTCACCTGGCTGTGTTTGATGAGAGCGGCCAGGCTCGCGATACCACTGGCAGCGGTCCCGGTGTTGCCGAGGCATGGCGTAGATTGTTGTCGTGGGGATCGCGGGTGGATTTAGCGGAGGGATCTGAGACGGGCTTGTCCTTTTCTCGGTCCTCACCCGCTAGATCAGTGGCTCTCTCTCAGTGTTCGGAAGCCTGCTCTGCGGTTTCTCCACCCCCCTCCAGAGAGAGAGAGCCAGACGCTTCATCTATCTTCCTCCGAGGAGGTGGATGTGATGAGTGTCGAGACAGAATGAGGTGTGATTCGTGCAGTTGCCAAAATAACATATCGTTTGGCCAGCCGAGAAACAGGACGCTCGTCCTAAAAGTAATTAGACGAGCTTTTCTGAATCCAGATCACAGCCGTCACGATGGGGGCCTTCAGTTTTTCCCCGATCTCCATGCTGAGGTGTCAAGATCATGGGAGAAACCGTACTCATCCCGTATTTACAGCCTCACAGTCTCGAATTATTCAAAAGAACATCGTGGGGCTGAATGATAAGGGATATGGGGCGATGCCAGTGGTGGAGCAGACGCTTGCGAGCTATCTCTCCCCATCCTCAGCATCGTCCCTGAAGGCCCCGAAGCTTCCCACCAGGCCCGTTAGGCTTACATCGAGTCTGGTTGGGAAAGCTTATAGAGCGGCAGGTCAGGCTGGCGCATGTTTGCACACCATGGCGTTGTTACAAGCATACCAGACTGACCTGGTCAGGGGTGGGGCTGCTGAGCGGGAGCAGCCCAAGCCGTCAAGGTCCTCATATCGCCAGTCTCAAAAACAGAGCGTTGCAACTCGCACCCCTTCACAGAAAGATCGGGGGTTGGGACGATGCTCTCAGTCGGGGTCTTCTAGACCAAAAACGGATCTGCGGACCGTTATTTTGTCTAAGAGGACCTCGGCTAAATGGTCCTACCATTGTCAGGTCCCTGAGGGCAGCCCCACCTGGGGAGGAAAGGATGACACCTCAGTATACGGTGCCCAATCCTCCTCAGTGCCCTCACGGAGGTTCATTGATACCCCTGCCACCCTCGGTGCTTCAGGGCTCAGTGAGCTCCGATGAGCGAAATTCCCAGCTGCCGCCCGGCAATGGTACGGCACGGGAGAGCTCGCCCCCTCAAGTGAGGGTGCTACAGCAGTCAGGTCGGTCGTTCCCTGCCGGTCATCCGCTTCAGGGCACCGAACTGGCTCCTCTAATAATACCAGACGCCAGCCTCGAGAGGCTGGTTCCCTTAGTAGATTTTCTGGTAGTGTGGAAACTTCTACCAAATATCTCAAAATGGGTCCTGCAGATTGTAGAGTAAGGTTACAGAATCCAGTTCGGTTCTCGTCCGCCTCGTTTCAACGGGGTCATCCCCACACTAGTGGGCCCCGAGCAGGCTCTGGAAATGGAACAAGAAGTAAATACTCTCTTGAGGAAGGGGGCCATAGAACGTGTTCCTCCTCTCGAGAGAACGTCTGGGTTCATCGTTCATCTTTCCGAAGAAGGATGGGGGGGGTTGCGTCCGATCTTAGATCTCCGTCTTCTGAACCGCGCTATCAAACGGCTTCGGTTCAAGATGCTCACTATCAGCAGATAGTATCTCAAATCCAGTTCGAGGACTGGTTTGTTACGATAGATCTCAAAGATGCTTATTTCCATGTTTCCATCCTCCCTCAACACTGGAAGTTCCTAAGGTTTGCTTTCGGGGGCGAAGCATACCAATATCGAGTTCTTCCCTTCGGCCTGTCACTCTCACCCCGCACTTTCACGAAGTGTGTGGATGCTGCTCTGGCTCCTCTGCGACTCCAGGGCACATAAATAAATAAATAAATATACAGTATATGTACAGTAAATATACAGATATACTGTGTAAATATACAGTATATCTGTATGTAAAAAAAATATACAGTATATGTATAAATATACAGTATATGTATATTTAGTATATATAAAATATACTAAATATACAGTATATGCTAGTACAGTTATCATTATAGCGATCGTTCTTGGTGTGAACGGACCTTAAATGTGTTCTTTTCCATACAGTGAAAGCAGTTGTTTATGAATACAATGATGAAAAGAGACGAAGCCTGATTTATCAAGAAAGGAAGTGAAGAAATGAATTAAACTGAAGCACCAGAAAATGACGTTTGATTTTGAACAACAAACAAAAGCTCCATTTTAGTAAATGTTGAAGCAAAGAGCAAATATTGACATTTTCGTCTACACTTTTTGGTGCTGAATGAATTATAGGCCTGTTTGTAATCACTATTTCTGCCTTTTAGATGGATTCTTCCCGCGGTGCATTATGGGAATGCATTTACTGTGACAGATACATGCGATGCTGCCTTATTATAAGCCAAAAAGCAGGTATCACACGCCTGTTTTACACTTTCAGTGCTTAGCCTGGTTTTTCACTGGATTTAACAGAGAAATGCTTTCTGTATTTTATGGCATATCCTTCTGTCTTGTGTGTTTCAGTGGCTATTAATTTATTTATTAAGTATTTATCATTTTTAAATGATCTATTGTTTTATATATTCATTTATTTATTATTTTACTTTTTTGTTTTTTATATATTTTTATTTTGTTTTTATTCTGTTTATGTGTTTTTAAATTAGTATGTACTTATTCCTTTATTTATGGGTTTAATTATGCTATTTATTTGATTGTATATACTTATGTAATGTTTTTATTTTTTCTATTTTGTATTTATATATTTGTTTAATTATTGTTCTATTTATTTGTTTTTATATATTTATGTATTTATTATTTTTATTTTTGATTTAGTATTTTTTTATTTATATATTCATTAATTATTTGATTTATTTGATTTAAATATTTATGTTTATTTATTCATTTATTCCTTTATTTATATATTCCTTTTATTCATTTATTTAATTTTATTATAAATTTAAATTTATAATACAATTATAAATGTATTTATTTGTAATTGATCATTTATACTAAATTGTATTTAATTTTATATATTTTTATTTCTTTATTCCTTTCTATTTAGTTAATTAGTAAGTCAAAACAGAAAACACATTAAAATGCATCATGTAAGGCCTGAAAATCCTGTCTACATGCAGCTCACTGTGTATAGAGTGTATAATGTTTGAGGTCTCTGGTGCAAACTGGACATTTCTTCTGAAAGAACGACTCCCTTCTTTCTTATAATTTCTATTCCATGTGCTTACAAGCCTTCGAGGGTCCTTCAGTCCAAACTCGCAGATGAAGCGGAGCAGCAGAGGCCTGCGAGTGACTGAAGTGATCGTTAGCCTCGTTTATCAGCCTCCGCTGAGTTTAACTGTAACAGAAGGATAATGTGACACGTGCTTTAACCAGTGACATCCGTCAGGGTCTGAAGCAGCGAAACGAGCACACGCTTCTCATCAGATTCAGCAGAAACCAGCAGCTGGTCACCAGCATGTGTCGTGTTAACTAACAACACACTACTTTATATTAGTTAATTAAACAAACATATCTAAACTGCAGTAATTTAGCTACAAAAAGATGTGAAATGCTGCTCAGGAGTTTGAGGTTTTGTGAAAGACTTACTTGCTAAAATGAATCAGACTTTGCACATTTTCTTTCTTCTTCCTTTACTTTCTTTATAAAGTGCAATTAAACACAACAACAGTTCAGGATGCTATAACAAGATATGATAATAATATATAAGATGGCTTCTTGGAAAAAAAAAATGTATGAGCACAATTGTTTTTGTGTATTTTACTGTTATTTGTTTGTTACAAGAAAAACGACTTTTTTTAACAATACAAATGTAGTTTGGTTAGTACACTGTACAAAATGTAAAAATAAAAAAATAAACAAGTACATTAAAATTAAGTTAGTATACTGTAAAAAAACACCATAACACCATAACAAAATAAATGCAAAAATATTTTTTTTATAAAAATTACGTTACTTCACTGTAAAAAATAAATAAAATAAATTTAGTAAAAAAAAATAGAAAAAATAGAAAATAAATAGTATAAATATAAACAGTAAAAAATAAAAACATATATTAAAAAATAAAACATTAAATTAAAATGTATTTACTACACCGAAGAAGAAATTAAATTAAATTAAAAAATAAACTAAAATTAAGTTTGTACACTGTAAAAAATAAAAAATACACAATTAAATAAAAAATATTACACTGTACATCATAAAAAGAATAAATGCAAAAAATAAAAAAAAAATCGAATTAAAATTAAGTTACTACACTGAAAAAAAAACTTGATATAAAAACTTAAATTCTAATTTAGTACACTGTAAACAAAATTAAAAATCACAAATAAAACATTAAATTAAAATTAGAAAAAAAATAATGAAATATCATTAAGGTAGTAGACTGTAAAATAAATTAGATAAATAAATAAATAAAAACTTAACTTTTTTTGACAAAACAGATTGGAGTACATTTTAAAAGAAAATACTATTTCAGTCTTTCTACTTCAAAAATTAAGGTTTTATTTCATGTTACTTGTTGTTTCTTTAATTAATTTGACTGGTAATTTCGTTTAGTTTTAGTTGCTTTTAGTTATTCACAATGCCGGTGTCTGTACATGAGCTGGTAATTGTTGCTCTAATATGAATATGAATGATTTTGCAGCAGTCTATGGCTGTAAATGCATGACCTTTACTCTCATGCTACTGAGTTTCATATCCGTGTCTAATGTTATTAACAACATGGACGTTTAAGCGTTTCTCTCATGAGTGCACATGGCTGCGATATTAATTTCACATGCCCAGGGCGAAACATCGCTGCATGCCAGACATCTCGGATCTGAATCCGGTAATTGAAGAGACGGCAGCTTGGTTGATGTTTAAAGGAAGTTCCTCTTCCTCATCTGAAATCTTCATGCATCTGCAGGAGGCTCAGTTACTGTCAGACGCTCACAGATCCAGATAGCTCTCTATTAGCACTGCTCTTGAGTTCATTTCCTCCCGGCATTATTTCCAGAGTTTTGATCCATGAAGCAAAGCGAGTCAAAAGCATTCGGATCTACAAATCTCTTTCAGTTCACCGCTAGCTAACACAAAATGCTTTCTGTGTCTTTTGGCACTTCTGTCCTGTGTGTTTCAGTATCTACATATTTATTTATTACTTATTCATTCTTTTATTAATACCTTTATTTACGTATATTCTTCTTAGTTTTTTTTGTTTATGTATTTATATATATATATATATATATATATTTATTCATTCATTCATTCCTTTATTCTTTTATTTATTTATTCCTTTATTTAAATATTAATTTAATTATTTTAATTATTAGTTTTCTATATATTTATATTGTTTAAATATGTTGTTATTTCTTTATATACAGTATTCATGTATTCCTTTTTATTTTTTTTATTTATTCATGTATTTATTCCTTTTTGTTTTTTGATATATATATATATATATATATATATATATATATATATATATATATATATATATATGTTTTTTT
>NW_015506187.1:310217-313611 GCF_001515645.1 Sinocyclocheilus grahami | reverse complement strand
GCAAATTTATTCTAGAAAAATCATGAGTGCACAATTTTATAAAATCTAAACATTTAGTGAAACATTATTTAGTGGGGAAAAAATAAAAGTGAATACGTGTAGGACTAAATCTGGTAAAATGTTAAACATTGCTCTCTGTATTGTAAAATACATTAATGAAAACAAGCAAATGTATTTATATATAAATATAAACTATAAAATTAAAAGACATTTTTTAAATGTATAGCACAGTAATGAAGTCAGCAATATATGATAGATAGAGGAGTCCTATCTATCATATGTTGCTGCCTCCATTACTGTGCTATACATTAGATTATTAATAGCCTTATAGGACAAAACAAGAAACACTATAAATAATCTTTCATTGTGCAAAAGTATTATGTATTACGAAAAGCATCCCGTGCGCAGAATGATGCGCTTGAAGCAACACGGAGTCACAGCACGCAGCTCCGCATAGAGAAGTGCAAAGCACAAAGGAAAGAGATATTGATGCGTAGTTTATTAAATCTGTGCGATAGTATATTGAACCTTTTCTTTTAACAGTTTTAAATCTCAGTTACTGTGCGCTCTTGGAGAGAGTTTTGTCGTCTTGACTGTCGTAACCAAACACCACACGCAGTTTGAATGCTGAATAGAGGATGACAGACAGCCGCACCGGAGAGAAGAGTTTACGTGAACTTGAATTTAATGACTTAAATATTCGTCTGTACCTCACACTGAACTATGGAACAGCTTCAGAACACTTGGACTTTGACTTTATGGTGCTTTATAATGTGTTTGTGCTTTTGTGTGGCTTAACAATAACACAGAATAGTACCAGCATAATATCGGATTTGGATCGGTTCGTCTGACCGATACCCAATCTGGCAGACAATGCCAGTATCGGAGCCGATACCGATCCTGAGTATCGGATCGATGCTACCTTAATTATTATTGTTTTTATTATAACTTTTAAGTACGTTGTACAATGATAATATATTTCATACCTTCAAGTTGAAAAAACTTTTATTTTGACGTTTCAGAGTGTATTTGACAATGGTTTTTCGCAAATAAAACTAGGAAATGTTTATTTAGCTTTTCTCTCAGAGCAGCTCTGGTGATGTTCATGGTTATGTAGACACTGAAAACACCATTAGCGTCATGCATACTTCAGTGTGTAGTAGATAAAACAGCGTCACTCAGAGACACGCCTTTATCTGCACGCAGGGATGGTGTCCGCAAATATGAGCGAACATGTTGGATATATTGCTTGCTTTTGCAGCCACTTTGCGTCCACATTTTTTTGCAAATTGGATCCGTCCTCAAGGACAACCCCACGTTTGTTTGTTTTTGTTTTTTTATATATATATATATATATATATATATATATATATATATATATATATATATATATATATATATATGTTGTTTTAATTATTGATGGATTTATCTACTTATTTATTCATGTAATTATTCCTTTTTTATTTTATATATATGTGTGTGTGTGTTGTTTTAATTATTTATTTATATACTTATTTATGTAGTCTTTTATTTGTATATTTATTTATTTCTTTAAGTATTTATTTCTTTATTTATATGTTCATTTATTACTTTTTAATTGGTATGTTTTTATTCCTTTATATATCATTAATTCTTTTTTTTATGTATTATGCATTTGTCCATTTATTTATATATTCATTTATTCCTTTATATATTTATTTATTTGTGTATTCTTGATTTAAATACTTATTCAAGTTCTTTATTGCTTTATCAATTAATGTATTACTTATTTTTTATTACTTTATATGATTTATGGTTTTAGTCCTTTATATATTAACGAATTCATTTTATAAATATACAGTGGGGAAAAAAAGTATTTAGTCAGCCACCAATTGTGCAAGTTCTCCCACTTAAAAAGATGAGAGAGGCCTGTAATTTTCATCATAGGTATACCTCAACTATGAGAGACAAAATGAGAAAAAAAATCCAGAAAATCACATTGTAGGATTTTTAAAGAATTAATTGGTAAATTCCTCGGTAAAATAAGTATTTGGTCACCTACAAACAAGCAAGATTTCTGGCCCTCACAGACCTGTAACTTCTTCTTTAAGAGCCTCCTCTGTCCTCCACTCGTTACCTGTATTAATGGCATCTGTTTGAACTCATTATCAGTATAAAAGACACCTGTCCACAACCTCAAACAGTCACACTCCAAACTCCACCATGGCCAAGACCAAAGAGCTGTCAAAGGACCTTCATTTATATATGCATTTATTACTTACCTTCATGTATTTATTTAACTATTTATTCATTAATTTATTCCTGTATTTATGTCTTCCTCTATTTTTTATTTCCCCCGTTCCTGCAAGAGGTCTGATGAACCTCAGGCTGGTTTCGGTGGTCTGGTCTGGATTCTAGTGGTCCTGAAGACCTGGGTTTGCTCAGACTCAGGTGTGTTGAACTGAGACTCCGGATAAACTCTCTGTCTCTTTTGTATAAACGACATATTGACGCGTTCAGGAATCTCAGTCTGTTGCTCTTCTGTGGTTTTTGATGGCTTCTTCATTCCCAGCGTTAGATGAATCCACACAGATGTCAGGTTTGCTCTTCTCTCGTTTTCTGTTTTTAGTGGAAAAGGACTAAAGATCTGGCGTCGTGCAATTCAGAGATCGTACTGATTATAAAGTAACGCAGATTTATCAGCTCCAGAGTCTTGACACGCGACGGAGAAACACACAGACGGCGTTTACGCTTGCTCTCAGATGAGAACGGATGGAGCTTGTTGTTTTAAGCTCTTTCAGAAACACATGATTTATTTCAGCTGCATTTATTATAACACCACTGATGCATCACCACTTCATCTTCACCATCGGCAGAAACACTGGACGTACTTTCTTTCTTTCTTTCTTTCTTTCTTTCTTTCTTTCTTTCTTTCTTTCTTTCTTTCTTTCTTTCTTTCTTTCTTTCTTTCTTTCTTTCTTTCTTTCTTTCTTTCTTCCTTCCTTCCTTCCTTCCTTTGTTTTCCTTTTCCTTTGTTTATTCATTCCTTTATTTATATATTATTGATTGATTGATTCATTCATTTTTATTTATATATTCTCTCATTCATCCATTAATTTCTTTATTTATATATTGTTCATTAATTCATCCATTCATTCATTCCCGAGTTATTTTAGAAGATTCTTTCTTTCTTTCTTTCTTTCTTTCTTTCTTTCTTTCTTTCTTTCTTTCTTTCTTTCTTTCTTTCTTTCTTTCTTTCTTTCTTTCTTTCTTTCTTTCTTTCTTTCTTTCTTTCTTTCTTTCTTTCTTTCTTTCTTTCTTTCTTTCTTTCTTTCTTTCTTTCTTTCTTTCTTTCTTTCTTTCTTTCTTTCTTTCTTTCTTTCTTTCTTTCTTTCTTTCTTTCTTTCTTTCTTTC
>NW_015506187.1:301165-306165 GCF_001515645.1 Sinocyclocheilus grahami | reverse complement strand
GTATGTGTATCTACATACGGTTAGAAACAAACGATGATTTCTATCAGCGAGCCACAAACATCACCAGCTGCTTTGATGTTGTTCTGAAGATATTTATATACATAACAAATAAAATTCATAACCGTCACGGTCACGTTTGACATTTGTGAATAAAATTGTGTTATTTCAGACAGTCTGAGAAAATAACGTGCTAATGTGTGTCACACAGGTGCTAGATGTGATGATTTATTAAAAACAAACTATTATGACCATAAACATGCAGTTTATTTAAATGCTGTCAAGGGGTTTTCACCAAGGCATAATAGATATCAGCATATTATACTGATTTCTGAAGATCATGTGACACTGAAGACTGGAGGAATGATGCTGAAAATACAGCTGCGCATCACAGAAATACATTACAGTTTAACAGATATTCACATAGAAAACAGCTGTTTTACATTGTAACAATATTTCAAATTTTTACTGTATTTTTGATCAAATGAATGCAGTCCTGCTGAGCAGAAGAGACTTCTTTCTCAAAAACTGTTATTACCCCAAACTTTGAGATATCAATAGAAGATTAATGCTCTGTTTTACAAATGGAGTGTCATTTTAAACATGTTCCCCTCACTGGCTGATGTTGAGGTTTAATATTTCATGTTGATTCATCGCTATATTGTAGAGTTGAGTTGAAGCGCTGCTGTAATTTCAGACTCGTGTAAACATCACGTCTGATGTAAGAGAGAAACTCTGTTCAACATCAGAAACCACTGAAGTCACTGCTCACATTACTGTTGTCTTTACGGCCTTAAAGAACATGAATTGTTCGTCAGGAGATCCAGAAATAGCTGCTGCCGTGGGTTTTGTTCAGGAGTCCCGCATTGTTTTTCATGCACTGGACAATTCTGAGGTGTTTTGCTTCAATAACATGTTCAAAATAGTGAAAAGAAAACATCCAAAATACACATTTAAGTGTTTCTTTTATTGCACTTTATCTATTTGCACCAGTAGATTTCAATTCAAATCCATATCTTTAAAGAGTATTTTTCTTGCATACATCAAACATAGCAGTTTTATTCCTCTCTGTACTCTGAAGGTTTGTTCATATATCATTCACATTGATTTATATAATATTTTATTCCTAAAAACATAGTGACAATGTATTTGTTTTCTGGCTGTTGACAGTATTTTCTGATTTATGAAGTGATAAAACGATCCCCTCTGGAAAAACTTTCAACTCTAATATGACAACAAAATCAAACAAGAATTTGAACCTGAATTTATTCAGTGATCACATTTATGTGATGTTAATGTATGCAAATGAATGCATATTTAATTAGATAATGTCTAATTTGCATATTTTTGAACTCTCAAACTTTTAATCTCGTAATGTACTTTGATTAACCGGGGAAGTATGGAGATATGTATTTGTTGTTATTTGCCTGATGTCTTCCTTTAACATTATGAAATATTAGCAATTTCTATGTTTTCCAAAAAAAAAAAAAAAAAAAAAAAAAACCTGTAGTTGTGATTTTTATCTCATTTTCTGTAAAGGTTCTGTATAGCAAAAATAAATGCATATTTAATTTTCATTTTAATGCTGTAATTTAAAATATTAAAGCAATGAGTTAAACAATCTTTTATTTTCTGTAAATGTTCTGCATAGTAAAAATGCATATTTTATGTATTAATTAATTATCATTTTTATTATAAATACCATTTATATATATAAAAAAACTGGATAAATTATTGTTATTTTCTCTAAATGCTCTGTGTAGCAAAAATACATATTTATTAATTGTCATTTTAATTATTTTAATTATTAGTATAATTTACAATATTCAACAAATAAAACATATTTTGTTCTGATTTTGTGTAGCAAATGCATAAATCATATTAGTTATTTATTATTTTAATTGTTTTAATTATGAATGTAATTTAAAATATAAGATTGAATAAAAACATAAAAATACAAAAAAATAATAAAAGTATTTTGTTCAGTTATTTACTGTAAATGGTCTGCATAGTAAACATTAATTATTTTATTGATTAATTATCATTTGAATTATTTATTTTTTGAATATTTAAAATATTGAATACATTTATAAATATTGAATTCTGTTATTTTCTGTAAATGTTGTGCATATCAAAAATACGTAAATCATTTTAATTATTTGTAATTTTAATGACTGTCCCACAGCTCAACACTCGATCTGCTCGGGGTCATATAGGGACAGTTGTGGGCAGGGCCGGATTTACACACAGGCATTCTAGGCACGTGCCTATGCTCGCTCGTCCAGGGGGCCCAAACACAATGAAGAGATATATAATATTTTTGTTCTACTATGGGCTATCTACAACAGTAAGAGAACCAAAACCCCAGAAGACACTGAGCAAATGAATATAACAAACAGTAGGGTAAAAAATGACAAACTATTTCCATGTCTTCCACCTTTTTTATGTAGGCTACGGAAATCACGCTTGCGGCTTACAATGACTTACAAAGATACATAACAGCTACAAGTGTATGCACTACTTGCTTTATGCAAGCACTATATAGGATCAAGCACTATACAGGATTTACCCTATTATACTTTATCGACGAATTGATAGGTTAAACAACAAACAGCCACCCACAAATAGTCTATATACAAAGCATCAGGCTGTCTTTGAGTTCACATGAACAACGGTTAAAGTTACTCGTCGTCAGGCTACAGAAGAATACCATAATTCCTCCGTTCAGTTAGGCCTACGACATCGAGAGTCACGCAGACCTAGAACAACCCAGCCACAACACTAAATTGCGAATAACATGCCTTACCTTAACACACAATCGACCACAGAATCCAGCCTTTATATGTTTTCTACGAATCTTTGCGTTAACATGTACTAAACATGAGTGGAGTTTGCACCGCAGCGCCCCACAGCTTGATGCTCATGACAAGAACAGCACGTATAGTTATCTTTATTGAAGTGAATTAGGTTTAAATCGCCGTCATGCATGAACTAATTATATTTTAGCAATTTTACACATAATAATCCACGATGATCACATTACACAAAACTGAAATTGCACGTCAAAATAACACATTGTCAATATTTTTTTAGACCCCCCAAAATTTCACAAATCACGTTTTCAGGGGAGCCCGTGTCTTATTAAGGGGAGCCGAGGTCCCCCTAGCTCCCACCGTAGTTCGCACCCTGCTTAGGGCCCTATCATACACCCGGCATAAGACGCAGCGCAAGTGTTTTTGCTAGTTTCAGTCCAACGCAGTTCTCATTTTCACGTCCTGCGCCGCGTTGTTTAAATAGCAAATGCATTTGCACCCATTTGTGCCCATGGGCGGGCTGGTCTAAAAAAGAGGTGTGTTCAGGTGCATTGTCTGTGCGTTGCTATTTTGAGGAACTGAAAATAGACTGCGCCATAGACTAACTCAAACCTGGTCTAAAGTCTGGCGCAATATTTTTTCTTTGTTATTTAAAGAGCGTGTTAGTAATATGCGCCTATAGGCGGGTGCACAACGTGCATACACTTTGGTTATTACACACACAGAGACACGCAGCAGCACACAAACATTTTTAAAAATGAAAAATTACATTCCGCCGTGTAAATAGCGAATCCGCCATGGCGCGAGCACAACTGGCTTTTAAAGGGGATGAGAGATGAGACTCTGATTGGTTTATTGCACGTTACGCCCAAAAAACACCCATTACTCATTAAGAGAATAGGGACAACCCTTTAGGCCTCGCGCCTGGGCGCACCGACCGTTTTTCCCATCGTTAAACTAGCAAAAGCGGATTCGGACCGTGTGCTTTAGACCATGCGCTTAGATCGTTAAAATAGGGCCCTTAATCTCTCTCTCTCTCTCTCTCTCTCTCTCTCTCTCTAATAACCGCATTAGACTGCATATCAATGGCTCAAGCTTCTGTTATTAGCTCTAAAATGACAAGATTTCAGGATGGAAACATGTCAAATGTCTTGAAACAATCATCTGAACGATGTCTTGATGTGTGGTTGTGACTCCACACCGTTAAAATTATTAGAGAAATAATGCACTCCAGAAGTGGATATTATTATGTGGCCACGTCGCCGCGCCTATTAATGGAACGGTCTTTCTCAGTTCTCAAACAAATTAAGAACTACGCTTGATTTTTATTGACTGAACGCAAGCGCTTATTGCGATAGAAAACACTGTAACGGTTTGCACTGATTAAGAAATATCTTTGTTTGTTTGGATGGTAATATTAGGCCTAACATATTAATAGGGGGCCCCAAAAATTTGTTTTGCCTATGTCACGAAAAGAGGTGAATCCGGCCCTGGTTGTGGGCGTGTCTCAGAGTTGAAACCTTCAATCACTGGCTGCTGGTTTGATTGACAGGAGCATCTGAACCAATCAGAACAGTCAGCACTGATGAAGAGGGTTTCTCCTCAGAGACGGTGAGTACGCTGATGTTCCTCTCTCAGCTGTTTTTCCTCATGCCTTTGGGATTTTGTGAATGCTGCTGATGTTCTCCAGATCTTCTAGAGCTGCTGTGGCTGTTTGCTGCGTGATGCATTGAGCACTGAATGCTTGTCTCAGATCTGACTGAGTGACACAGACGTGCAGTTCCTCAGTTCCTCTAAAATGCCCTTTCCAGTGTAACAGAGAAGCACATAAAGCACTCACACTCAGGCCTGTAATCACTCCCTCACTCCCTCACACCTGGGCTTTCGTTCATCATGAGATTTATGATTAGAATGCATATATTTTGGGGGGTGATTTTCTTACATGTAGGCCATTTCTTTATCATGCCCTTTAATTAACTTTGAAAATAATATTTGTATTTTATGTAATTTCCAAATACGTTTTGAGTTAAATTCTTTTTTTTTTTTTTCAAATTGAGTTTTTTTTATAATTTTTTTAATTTAATTTTATGCATTTAATGTATGAAATGCGAAGCAATCTGGTGGAAATTATATATATATATATATATATATATATATATATATATATATATATATATATATATATAAAAA
>NW_015506187.1:295983-298292 GCF_001515645.1 Sinocyclocheilus grahami | reverse complement strand
ACCATAATTCCTCCGTTCAGTTAGGCCTACGACATCGAGAGTCACGCAGACCTAGAACAACCCAGCCACAACACTAAATTGCGAATAACATGCCTTACCTTAACACACAATCGACCACAGAATCCAGCCTTTATATGTTTTCTACGAATCTTTGCGTTAACATGTACTAAACATGAGTGGAGTTTGCACCGCAGCGTCCCACAGCTTGATGCTCATGACAAGAACAGCACGTATAGTTATCTTTATTGAAGTGAATTAGGTTTAAATCGCCGTCATGCATGAACTAATTATATTTTAGCAATTTTACACATAATAATCCACGATGATCACATTACACAAAACTGAAATTGCACGTCAAAATAACACATTGTCAATATTTTTTTAGACCCCCCAAAATTTCACAAATCACGTTTTCAGGGGAGCCCATGTCTTATTAAGGGGAGCCGAGGTCCCCCTAGCTCCCACCGTAGTTCGCACCCTGCTTAGGGCCCTATCATACACCCGGCATAAGACGCAGCGCAAGTGTTTTTGCTAGTTTCAGTCCAACGCAGTTCTCATTTTCACGTCCTGCGCCGCGTTGTTTAAATAGCAAATGCATTTGCACCCATTTGTGCCCATGGGCGGGCTGGTCTAAAAAAGAGGTGTGTTCAGGTGCATTGTCTGTGCGTTGCTATTTTGAGGAACTGAAAATAGACTGCGCCATAGACTAACTCAAACCTGGTCTAAAGTCTGGCGCAATATTTTTTCTTTGTTATTTAAAGAGCGTGTTAGTAATATGCGCCTATAGGCGGGTGCACAACGTGCATACACTTTGGTTATTACACACACAGAGACACGCAGCAGCACACAAACATTTTTAAAAATGAAAAATTACATTCCGCCGTGTAAATAGCGAATCCGCCATGGCGCGAGCACAACTGGCTTTTAAAGGGGATGAGAGATGAGACTCTGATTGGTTTATTGCACGTTACGCCCAAAAAACACCCATTACTCATTAAGAGAATAGGGACAACCCTTTAGGCCTCGCGCCTGGGCGCACCGACCGTTTTTCCCATCGTTAAACTAGCAAAAGCGGATTCGGACCGTGTGCTTTAGACCATGCGCTTAGATCGTTAAAATAGGGCCCTTAATCTCTCTCTCTCTCTCTCTCTCTCTCTCTCTCTCTAATAACCGCATTAGACTGCATATCAATGGCTCAAGCTTCTGTTATTAGCTCTAAAATGACAAGATTTCAGGATGGAAACATGTCAAATGTCTTGAAACAATCATCTGAACGATGTCTTGATGTGTGGTTGTGACTCCACACCGTTAAAATTATTAGAGAAATAATGCACTCCAGAAGTGGATATTATTATGTGGCCACGTCGCCGCGCCTATTAATGGAACGGTCTTTCTCAGTTCTCAAACAAATTAAGAACTACGCTTGATTTTTATTGACTGAACGCAAGCGCTTATTGCGATAGAAAACACTGTAACGGTTTGCACTGATTAAGAAATATCTTTGTTTGTTTGGATGGTAATATTAGGCCTAACATATTAATAGGGGGCCCCAAAAATTTGTTTTGCCTATGTCACGAAAAGAGGTGAATCCGGCCCTGGTTGTGGGCGTGTCTCAGAGTTGAAACCTTCAATCACTGGCTGCTGGTTTGATTGACAGGAGCATCTGAACCAATCAGAACAGTCAGCACTGATGAAGAGGGTTTCTCCTCAGAGACGGTGAGTACGCTGATGTTCCTCTCTCAGCTGTTTTTCCTCATGCCTTTGGGATTTTGTGAATGCTGCTGATGTTCTCCAGATCTTCTAGAGCTGCTGTGGCTGTTTGCTGCGTGATGCATTGAGCACTGAATGCTTGTCTCAGATCTGACTGAGTGACACAGACGTGCAGTTCCTCTAAACATGATAAATGCCCTTTCCAGTGTAACAGAGAAGCACATAAAGCACTCACACTCAGGCCTGTAATCACTCCCTCACAAGAGCTGACCTGGGCTTTCGTTCATCATGAGATTTATGATTAGAATGCATATATTTTGGGGGGTGATTTTCTTACATGTAGGCCATTTCTTTATCATGCCCTTTAATTAACTTTGAAAATAATATTTGTATTTTATGTAATTTCCAAATACGTTTTGAGTTAAATTCTTTTTTTTTTTTTTCAAATTGAGTTTTTTTTATAATTTTTTTAATTTAATTTTATGCATTTAATGTATGAAATGCGAAGCAATCTGGTGGAAATTATATATATATATATATATATATATATATATATATATATATATATATATATATATATATACAAAAACAAAAAAAAA
>NW_015506187.1:293835-295885 GCF_001515645.1 Sinocyclocheilus grahami | reverse complement strand
TATATATATATATATATATATATATATATATATATATATATATATATATATATCACAACATACTAAAATAATGCAAATAGTGCATGGAAATGGCAGTTTCGGCATCATAAATTATCAGATGATTCATAATGAATGATTGAATTTATGAATTATGAAACACTTGCGTTTAAAAAAAAAGACTCAAAACTCAAATGAATCACTATATGCTTTTGAATATCAGTAACAGCCATTAACTGACTTCATTCACTTAATATTAGTAGTCTGCTAATTAGCATTTCATATTTATATTTCATATATATATATATATGTGTATTTAAATGCACATGAAAAACAATTTCACACTTTTTGCCTTATTTGACAGTTCATATGAAAATGGCACAAAATAAATGGCATTATAAAATGACCTTCATGTAATAAAATAAGAAATACAATCAATTCAAAGCATAGAGTGATAGTTTGTGTGTTTTAACTCTTTTTAATGGGAAGTTGTTTTTACACTGACTTTATTTAGTATTAGTAATCTGCTAATCAGCATTCAATATATATTTAAATGTGCACAAATAAATAATTTCACACTTGCATAATGTGACACTCAATATCAAAATGACAATAAAAAATAAATGGCATAAAAATTATTTTTCATTTTTTCATTTTTCAGTCAGTAATTTTTTGATGCCATTTATTTATTTTATTTTGTGCCATTTTCATATGAACTGTCAGATAAGTCAAAAAGTGTGAAATTGTTTTTCATGTGCATTTAAATATATATATATATATATATATATATATATATGAAATATAAATATGAAATTATGCTAATTAGCAGACTACTAATATTAAGTGAATGAAGTCGGTGTAAAAACAGCTTCACATTATGAAAAACCTGAGACTTAAAATGTCAAATAAATGAATATATGCTTGGAATATATTTAATTTTATTTACTTATACCATTTACTTATTTTCTTTTTAAACTGTCAACTTAAGCAAACATTATTTTTCATGTGCATTTAAATATAAATTAAAAATCTAATATTAAATTATATTAAATATTTAATTAAATATTAACTTAAATATCAAATGCTAATTTGCAGATTACTAATATTAAATGAAGTCGGTGTAAACACAGCTTCACATTATGAAACACTTGAGTTTAAAAAAAGAGTTAAAATGGTCAAATTAATGACTGTATGCTTTGAACTTATTTAGTTCACGTGGTTTGCGAGTCAGATACTGAAAAAATGAAGACGGTACTTTCATAAACTGGATTAATTTGAGACCTCTATAAGTGTGAGATGCATTGAAATGTCCAGGATCTGAACTTTAGAGCTTATTTAATGTTGTCGTTCAAAACAAGTCCACAGTGAACTGCTTCACATGAACCGTTTCCAAGGTTGCTGCATTTTTCCGTGTTTTCTAGTGCTCCAGGTGATTGATAATTGTCTTAGGTTTGTTCATCATAATCTGGCTGATGGAGTTTGTGCAGTAAAGCTCCGTCTCTCCGTCCACCGGCACGTTTTTATGTTTCCCGCTGAGCCTGTAAAAGAGCCGCTGGGAACGCCGTGGAACGGATCCGACATTCCCAGATGATCTGCTCCAGCTTTAAGAGTCACACGTGTTTGCTGCTGCCGACAATGACTGCTGATATCAATACACTCTATCAAATATTAAATGAGTTTCTGGAGGAAAACTGACAGGGGGAAAAAATCTAATAAAAAGCTTTCCTGGAACCAGACTCGGAAGTGCTCGTAAAAAATGAAGTTGTTTTTGCGAACATTTAGAGATTTGGCCGTTTTCTTAACACATTATTATTTTCTTCATTTATGGGAAGCTTTATGATTTACAAACAATCTGTTTCTTTCTCTTTCTGCTCCACGGCTCCTGCTGCTTACGATGGACTTGAATGAACGCAATTTAATCATCTTTACAAGTAACTGCATTATTTTACTTCTTATGCATCGTCTTATTAACACATTCAATTTGTTTTACATTTATTATTCTTGTGGAAGAATAGCTGAGTCTGATTCAGTGTTATTTTAGAGTCATTGAGAC
>NW_015506187.1:288964-292969 GCF_001515645.1 Sinocyclocheilus grahami | reverse complement strand
GCTCCAGGTGATTGATAATTGTCTTAGGTTTGTTCATCATAATCTGGCTGATGGAGTTTGTGCAGTAAAGCTCCGTCTCTCCGTCCACCGGCACGTTTTTATGTTTCCCGCTGAGCCTGTAAAAGAGCCGCTGGGAACGCCGTGGAACGGATCCGACATTCCCAGATGATCTGCTCCAGCTTTAAGAGTCACACGTGTTTGCTGCTGCCGACAATGACTGCTGATATCAATACACTCTATCAAATATTAAATGAGTTTCTGGAGGAAAACTGACAGGGGGAAAAAATCTAATAAAAAGCTTTCCTGGAACCAGACTCGGAAGTGCTCGTAAAAAATGAAGTTGTTTTTGCGAACATTTAGAGATTTGGCCGTTTTCTTAACACATTATTATTTTCTTCATTTATGGGAAGCTTTATGATTTACAAACAATCTGTTTCTTTCTCTTTCTGCTCCACGGCTCCTGCTGCTTACGATGGACTTGAATGAACGCAATTTAATCATCTTTACAAGTAACTGCATTATTTTACTTCTTATGCATCGTCTTATTAACACATTCAATTTGTTTTACATTTATTATTCTTGTGGAAGAATAGCTGAGTCTGATTCAGTGTTATTTTAGAGTCATTGAGACGCCATTATAGTTTTTATTAATTATTTACATGTTATCATTTTCATTTTAGGTATTGCTCTAATAATTTTGCTATTTTTTAAATAATTTTTTCAAATATAGTGATGAACTTATGAATTTTACTTCAGTTTTTATTAATAGTTTGAATTCGTTTTTAATTTTTTTCAGTGTTATTTTAGAGTCATTGAGACACCATTATAGTTTTTATTAATTATTTACATGTTATCATTTTCATTTTAGGTATTGCTCTAATAATTTTGCTATTTTTTAAATAATTCAAATATAGTGATGAACTTATGAATTTTACTTCAGTTTTTATTAATAGTTTGAATTCGTTTTTAATTTTAGGTAACGTTTTAGTAGTTTTGTCGTTTATATTTTATGTATAGTTTTAATGATTATTATTTCAGTTTTTATCAGTAGTTTGAATGAGTTTGTTTTTTTATATATAATTTTAATTTTAATTTTAGGTAAAGTTGTGTTGATTTTATTGCCATTTTAATAATTTTTTTTTATATAGTCCTTTTTTATTTTAGTTTTGTATTATATATATATATATCATTTTAATTTTAGGTGAAGTTTTAGTAATTTAGTAAAATATAGTTCTTATGATTTTTTATTTCAGTTTTTATAAATGGTTTGATTAGTTTTTATTTTTATAATTTAAATTTTTAAATGTAAGCAAAGTTTATAATTTTGTTGTATTTTTTGCCATTTTTATAATTTTTTTATGTAGTTCTCATGAATTTTTATCTCAGTTTTTGTTAAGTCTGAATTATATTGAATAATTTTTTATTTTAATTGCAGGTAACGTTTCAGTATTTTTGTCATTTTATTTTTTATATATATTTTTATGGATTTTTATTTAAATTCTTATTAATAGTTTTAATTTGTTTCTATTTTAATGTTAGGTAATGTTTTTGTAATTTGATTGTATTTTTTGCCTGTAGTTTTTTAAAATATATATTTTATGTAATTTGACATTTATGTTATTTCAAGTAACAAAAATTTACTTTTTATGGTTTTAGTTAATTACAATAACCATAATGTGGTTTCTCCTGATCTGAATGTCTTCTGGAGTTTTTCTCCATTGAAGAATCATTCATGTCTGTATGAATCATAATTCGGGTTCGGGTCTGTTCGAATCATCATTATGAGCACTACTGAGTCCGATAATTGACTCTAAACTCACTAATTACTGAGAACACAATTAAATGCCTTATCAGGAGCAATTAAAGATCAACCTCAGCAACGAATCCCATCAGAAGCTCTGTCCAGTGTTCGCTCAGATGAAGGTCAGTGACTCTGAACTCCTTCGAGACGCTCATATTTATATGAATTGGTGGTTTACTGTCCCCGATCACACGTCACACTTTGACATTTACAGCATCTGAGGACGATGTAATGATTTAAACATCTGTAAGAACCGCTGAACTTCACAAAACCCCTAACAGGTCCCGTGGACCGGTCTGCCAACCATAAGGCCTCATGGGAAACATTTATACGAGAGTTCGGTGCCTCAGTTTCATGTTTATATGGAGGAAATATATTAATTCAGGATAAAATCAGGGAAAGCGTGACCGGTTAGACTTTCATGCAGCAGTGCAGGTCAGTTATGAGTTAAAGACGGCATGAAATGAGAGCGGCGTTTAATCCGCGTCTGTGTGATACAGCGGACTCATCAAACCGCACTAAACTTTAAATCACTTTCACAAATATTGACCAAATATTCATGAATCTTGCACTCTGAGACATGCAAACTTTATTTTGTTTTATCCTGTGGAGAAAACAGGCTTCCATTGGATAGAGTCTAGTTAGATGTGATTTCATCAGGACATTGCTTTGTTTGCCATTTTTTTAATTTTATTCAGAATTTCTAAATTCAGAATTTCTAATGAATTTTAAATTCAGTTTGTATTAATATTTCAAATTAATTTTTATTTTTATAATTTTCATTATAATTTTAGGTACAGTTGAAGCATTTTTATTATTTCTAAATATAGTTTCTGATTTTTATTTCTTTTTTTTTATTAATAGTTCGAATTAGTTTTTATTTTATAATTTTTCATTTAAATTTTAGGTCAAATTTTTATATTTTTTTGTGTTTTTTGACATTTTTATCATTTATATATATATATATATATATATATATATATATATATATATATATATATATATATATAGATATCATGATTTTTATTAAAGTTTTAATCAATAGTTTGAATTAAGTATTTATTTTCATAATTTTTCTTTTTAATTTTACGTAAAGCTTTAGTAGTTTTGTGTTTTTGCTTTTTTATTATATATATAGTTCTTATATATAATTTTTGTTAAAATGTTGTTGTGTTTTTTGCCTTTTTTATTATTTCTGTATATAGCTTTTGTGATCTTTATTTAAGGTTTAATTAATAGTTTGAATTAGTTTTTATTTTCATAATTTTTCATTGTAATTTTAGGTAAAGCTTTAGTAATTTAGTATTTATTTTTATTATTATTTTAGTATTTATTATTTATTTAATTTAGTAATTCAACCGAGTCTCTGCCTTTCTCACACAGAACAACCTCCTGGACAGCAACCAGTCTGGTTTCAGAAGTGGACATTCGACCGAGACTGCCTTGCTCTCAGTTGTTGAAGCCCTAAAACTGGCAAGTCTATACTTATCTTGCTGGATCTGTCCACTGCTTTTGACCCGGTTAATCACCAGATCCTCCTGTCAACTCTATCGGCAAAGGGCATCTCAGGAACCGCACTCCAGTGGTTTGAGTCTTACCTCTCAGATAGGTCCTTCAAGGTATCTTGGAGAGGTGAGGTGTCCAAATCGCAACATCTAACTACTGGGGTGCCTCAGGGCTCAGTTCTTGGACCACTTCTCTTCTCTGTCTACATGGCATCACTAGGTTCTGTCATTCAGAAACATGGCTTTTCATATCACTGCTATGCTGATGACACTCAACTCTACCTCTCATTCCATCCTGATGATCCGACGATAGCTGCTCGCATCTCAACTTGTCTAACAGACATTTCTTGCTGGAGGAAGGACCATCACCTTCAACTCAACCTGGCCAAGACAGAACTGCTTGTGGTTTCAACAAACCCATAGTTTCATCACAATTTCACCATCCAGTTGGGCTCATCAACCATAACTCCTTCAAAAACAGCCAGAAACCTTGGAATTATGATTGATGATCAGCTGAATTTCTCAGACCACATTGCTAAAACTGCCCTGTCCTGCAGATTTGCTTTATACAACATTAGGAAGATCAGGCCCTTTCTTTCAGAACATGCAACACAACTCCTTGTTCAAGCTCTTGTTCTATCCAGGCTGGACTATTGCAATGCTCTCTTGGCAGGTCTTCCAGCCACTTCTATCAAACCT
>NW_015506187.1:287290-287903 GCF_001515645.1 Sinocyclocheilus grahami | reverse complement strand
TATCCAGGCTGGACTATTGCAATGCTCTCTTGGCAGGTCTTCCAGCCACTTCTATCAAACCTCTACGATTAATCCAAAACACCGCTGCAAGATTAATCTTTAACGAGCCGAAAAGAACGCATGTCACACCTCTGTTTATCAATTTGCACTGGCTAACAATAGCTGCTCGCATAAAATTCAAGGCATTAATGTTTGCCTACAAAACCACCACTGGCTCTGCACCCATTTACCTAAATTCATTACTTCAGACGTACTGTATGTGCCTCTAGAAGCTTGCGTTCTGCAAGTGAACGATGCTTTATTGTGGCATCTCAAAGAGGCACAAAATCACTTTCACGGACTTTTACATTAACTGTTCCCTCCTGGTGGAATGACCTGCCCAACTCAATCCCAGCAGCTGAGTCCTTAACCATCTTCAAGAAACGACTAAAAACACATCACTTCCATCTTTATTTGACCCTCTAACTCTAGCACTTTCTATTCTATTTTAATTCTACTTTATCTATTTATCTTTTTTATATATAAAAAAACTAACACTAGCTTTCTATTCTATTTCTATTTTCTTCTATTCTATTTACTTGTTTTTCTTTGTGTGTGTGTGTATATATATATA
>NW_015506187.1:285400-286976 GCF_001515645.1 Sinocyclocheilus grahami | reverse complement strand
TATATATATATATATATATATATATATAAAAAAACTTGCTACGTGTACTGCGTTAGGCTAACCAAGACTTGTCATTTGCACTCACATATTGTTGCTCCTTTGTTAGTTTTGATCTTTTGTCCTCATTTGTATGTCGCTTTGGATAAAAGTGACTGCTAAATGACTAAATGTAAATGCAAATGTAATTGTGTTGTGTTTTTATGGCATTATATATATATATATATATATATACATATATATATATATATACACGAGTTCAAATTTTTATTTAAGTTTTAATTAATTAATTAATAGTTTAAATTCGTTTTCTTTAAAAAAATGTTTTGCCTTTTTTATTATTTCTGTGTATAGCTTTCATGATCTTTATTTATGTTTTAATTAATAGTTTAAATTAGATTTATAGTTTTAGTCATTTTTGGTGTTTTTTGTAAGAAAACAAAAGTCGCAATTTTCTTTTCTTTATTCCGTGATGGAAACAAGCTTCCATAGAAGTCCAGTTCCAGATGTGATTTTCTCATCTCTATTTCACTGATAAATCTGTCAGGTAGCAACACTTCACATTAGCCGCACAGAAATCACGATTAAAGAAGATCGATGGACGAACGGTTAGCTAAAGCATGAGCAAGCACACAAGCAGATGCTCTTCAGCACAGATACAGCAGACGCTTTACTGACGGTGCGAATGTGAGCTCAGGTTCCTGCCGGTCCGTTTGCATTTGTCTTTGTAAAGGTTTGGCTGCTTAGTGACTGCTTATTTGGATCCGGTCATCTGAGCAATGCAAGTCTGCTCTGTGCTCATCACAGAGGAACAGCAATAAATCAATCTGACGTGTGCCCTGTTTCACACTGAAGCGTGCAGTGTCAAGTGTTTTGAACGCTGCCCATGTGCAAGCCATTTGTTTGGGATAAACGAGAAGAAATGATGGGCTGACGAGTTGCACATCTGGATGCACTGATAGCCGAGCCGATGCATGCTGTCTGCGGGAATGAATGAGGAAACCTTGAGATTTCTCAACAGAGCAACGCTCTTGTTTAAGTGGCGTGAAGGACAGAAACATATGAGAGACACTTGCAGCGTTCAGCGCTGAGGTCATGTGACTGATAGAGGAGCAGAGGTCATGTGACTGATGATGAGTCGTCAAACAGAACTGGACGAGACTGTCTGAGCAACAAATGACCAGTCATGGTGGCCGTTTTACATTAAAGGGGTCATATGATGCAATTTCAAGTTTTCCTTTCTCTTTGGAGTGTTACAAGCTCTTGGTGCATAAAGAAGATCTGTAAAGTTGCAAAGACTAGAGTCTCAAACCCAAGAGATATTCTTTATCAAAGTTAAGATTCGTCCACGTCCTCCTAAAACGGCTCGTTCTAACACGCCCCCACATGTCTACATCACTATGTGGGAAGATTTGCATAACGCCGCCCAAATGTTCATGCAAAGAAAGAAAGCCTAACGTTTATTCTCGCTGTAGTATTGTTGCCACCGCCGCCATGTCCTGAAGAGCTGTGTGTTTCGTTGTGAAAGTGAAACTAATTTGTTTGGTCTTCCAAAAGAGGACACGACTAGAAATCAGTG
>NW_015506187.1:264866-284861 GCF_001515645.1 Sinocyclocheilus grahami | reverse complement strand
AATACACAAAATAATGTTCTTTTTAGCAGCATCATATGACCCCTTTAAAATAATTCAATAAAAAGTAAAAAATTATTACATTTTACAAAATTTAAAAAAAATGAATTTCTTATTTTTATCTTGCAAATATTTTAAACGTTTAGTAAACAGAATAAGCACCAAAATAAATAAAATCAGTACATGATGTAAAATTAATTATGCTGTTGACCCTGACATTCTAAAATAAAATAAAATAAAATAAAATAAAATAAAATAAAATAAAATAAAATAAAATAAAATAAAATAAAATAAAATAAAATAAAATAAAATAAAATAAAATAAAATAAAATAAAATTAAATTAAATTAAATTAAATTAAATTAAACTAACTTAAATTAAATTAAATTAAATTAAATATGCTGTTGACCCTGGCATTCTAAAATAAAATAAAATAAAAGTTAGTATATTATGTAAAATTAATTATGCTCTTGACCCTGACATTCTAAAATAAACAAAAATAAAATGAAATAAAACACAATTAGTATATGGTGTAAAATGAAATATGTTGTTGACCCTGGCATTCTAAAATAAATGAAAATAAAATTAGTAAACGGTGTACAATTAAATATGCTTTTTACTCTGGCATTCTAAAATAAAATCCAGTGAAAATTTGTACATCACGTAAAATGTAATATGCAGATGACCCTGTAATTCTAAAATAAATAAAAATAAACTTAAATGAAATCAAATGAAATAAGTATGTGGTGTAAAATGAAATATGCTGTTGACTCTGACTAAAGTCTACGATCAAACTGAGAGAAAGACTGACGTTCATCTGTTCTGACTTTTTCCTGACTTTAATTAGCTGAACTTCAGTGAATCTCTGATGATTCGAGTGACTCTCGTGTCATTTACTGATTGATTCCGCAGCTCATAAAACAATAGAAATGAAGCTCTAAATGAGTTTTGGGGTCAGATGGGCCGGTCAGCGGAGACGTTCTCTGTTATTAATGGAAACTCTGATGCACATTTCCTTCAGAGCAGTGATTTCTGCGGCGTTCAGTCGACCTCTGAGCAGAACAAGTGTCAGATCTCCTGATAATGAGACGGAACGAGATTCTGTCTAAACTGAAAACCCAGCACGAGTTCAGGACAGTCTCTGTGTGTCAAAAACAAACTGGACTCATTTACAGCAATTATCAGTGATTGCTCACACTTATAGTTCAGTTCAGAGTGTGCATCGTCCTGATATTAATGATTCCTTCAGTCATGTGCTGTTGAGGAGAAGTGTGCTGTTACTTTAGTGATCAGCAGGTGAATTATTATTTTATTTATTTTAGGTGAATTATCAAAAAATTATTATTATTATTATTAATTATATTAATTATTATTATTACATGTTTTTAATTTATTGTAATTTTATTTTAATAATTTTTTTGCTGTTTGAGAGAAACAACTGAGACAATGAATTTTATAATTTATTGTTATTATCTTCTTTTTTGCTGTTTAAGAGAAACAATTGAGACAATGAATTGTATTATTTATTGTTATTATAATATATATACATATATATATATATATATATATATATATATATATATATTTGCCGTTTAAGAGAAACAATTGAGGCAAATAATTTTCTTTTTTATAACATTTATTTATTTAATTCATTAATTAATTTTTTATTTATTTATTTTTTCGTTGCTGTTTTGAGTGAAAAATTGAGGCAAAAAAAAAATTGTATTATTTATTTATTTATTTATTTATTGCTGTTTGGGAGAAACAACTGAGACAAAAAATATATATATTCATGTATTTATTTTATTTTTTGTATTTTGAGAGAAATAATTGTGACAAGGAATTAGTAGTAGTTTGCTGTTTGAGAGAGTTTAATTTTTTATGTATTTATTTAAGAGAAACAATTGAGGCAAATAATTTTCTTTTTTATAACATTTATTTATTTAATTCATTAATTAATTTTTTATTTATTTATTTTTTCGTTGCTGTTTTGAGTGAAAAATTGAGGCAAAAAAAAAATTGTATTATTTATTTATTTATTTATTTATTGCTGTTTGGGAGAAACAACTGAGACAAAAAATATATATATTCATGTATTTATTTTATTTTTTGCATTTTGAGAGAAATAATTGTGACAAGGAATTAGTAGTAGTTTGCTGTTTGAGAGAGTTTAATTTTTTATGTATTTATACTTGGCTGTTTGAGAGAAACAATTAAGACATAAAGAATTGTATGTATGTATTTATTTGGCTGGTTGAGAGAAACATAAAGAGCTGTCCGTTGTGATGTTTCTGTGGTTTTATTCAGGTGCTCAGGGCAGCGATCATGAACGTGTGAAGGTTGTGTTCATGAATGAGGCGCATTAGAGACTCAGTGAGCTCCAGATTCACCGTCAGCACATTTCTTCCACTCATTATCAGCATGTTGTGTTTTAAAGTCAGCTGTAGGTGAAGTGTTGCTCTGCAAACAAACAGCACAAAGAGAAGCACAGTTACTCTGTTAATGAGAAAAAACACTCGTGTTTGTGCACCTTTGAGACTTTAACACTAACTTTATGAAGATGATGTTTGCTTCTGCTCCTGTTTGCAGATTATTCATGCCATTATCTGTCGACCAATATTTTTTTCATTTATTTATTGGTTTATTTTTAAAGAATACAATTAAGATGATGATGTTGATGATTATTATTCTAATTATTAATATTATTATTTAAAGCTGTAAATGTGTATAAAGCCTGACATATGTAATAATAGTCCGATTTTTTTTTTTTGAGTATCATATTTACTCCATCAGGCTTTTATGGCTCATATAGTCTGATAGAGTGAGAATATGGAGGAAAAAAACAGCCGAGCAAAACAAGGTCATTTCTTTTGTTGTCATACAGTAATTGCTTCCATAAGAAACATCTCTCACATTAATAATGAAAACTATGGCACTGTGAAGAAATGTGAGGAAATCAAACACACTTGGCTGAACTTTATAACTACAGTGACGTATTACAGGATCTCAAATACATGTCGTTTTTACACTGAAATGTTATAAAGCACACATGTTTTATGCCAATTGGCCATAATCTTCTTATTTGGGATTAAATAAAGTAAATATGGAAATGACCTGAACGCTGTTTTCTTACTGTAAAAGTAAAAAAAAGAACTTAATTTGTTGTGTTTGGCCAGAAGTCCCTGTATTATTTACTTATGGAAATGTAAAATGACTGTAAATGTTTTCTGGCATATACAGGCGTTTGTGAAGTGAGAGAGTCCAGACACTGAGAAATGTTTTACGCAGCATTATCATGACAAACGTGATATTATTGTTTATACATATATTCATGTGACACTTTCCGGCCTGATGATGCTCAAGCTTTATGTGTGAAAACACACTGATATTTGTCATGGTTTTCAATTCACAAATATTCAAACACACTACGTTTTACAAGAAAAGACTATTTCGGTTTTTCTACTTCAGAATGTCATGTTGAATTCAATGTGTTACTTGCCATTTATTTGTAATTAACTGTGACATTTTCTTGCAGTTTTCTGAGTGAGAAAGGTTTCTACATTAAATCAGTGCGTTATGAGATATATAATTATCAGAGCAATATTTCTCTGGTTCACAAAGGCTTTTCCCGTATGGTGCAAAAAAAAAAAAATTCAAATATGTTTTTAAATATTTCAAAATATACAAAAAATGGACAAAAATATTTAAATATTTGCTAAAATATACTTCAAAATAATATGTTTTCTACCAAAATATTTTGGACGTTTTTTCTGTGCATATTTTTGAAAATATATTTAAAAAAAAAACAAAATATAAAAATGTAAATATGAAAATTAAGAAATTTTTATTTAAATTATATTTTGTATTTATGTGTGTGTGTGTGTGTTTTTGCCATATGGGTTTAAATACATGAATCTCGGTTTCTGTGATAGTATTTTTTAAATAGAAATATAAATGAACCATTAAAAAACTAGAATATACATTGATTTAAACGAAGTTTTTATGTAGAAAACGTACTAGAATAAGCTTTGTTTTAATTACAGCTTCAGAAAATGTTTTTATGTGATATACAATATTTTTTACAATGTTTTTACCAATCTGTGTTGAAAATACTGATAATCAGCTGTGCATTAAATATGCTATTTAAAAAGCTATTAGGAAAGAAGAGGACTGAATTAGTGAATCGTTTCTTTTTGAACTGGTTCGTTTACATGAACTTCACCTGAATGAATCGGATCTAGAGCATGTTTGATTAAAATCACTGGCTTTGCTTCTTAGAAAGGAGCCTGTCACTGGAAAAGCTTCATCGTGCAACAGAATCAGAAAGATGCTTTCTGGAATCAACATGGTAAATCCATCAGGCCTAACCAGCTCATACTAACCAGCCAGACCTTGACCTCTTAGCATTGAGACGTAGAATCTGGACCAGCATTGAAGAAGGAGCTGCTGTTGATTTTGCATGCAACAGTTTGATGACATAATGATGTTCTCTTTTATTAAAAAATATGTTCTCATTAATCCAGTCTCTCTCCGTCCAGCTGAGCTCACACAGCTTTCGCCTCCAAGTCCATGAACCCAGGAGTCACAGACGTCCATCTTACCTTCACCAAACGGCCCATAATCTCAGCTAAATCAGGATCTTGCTTGGCTTCTTTCTTCTCCTCCATCTGTTTGTTCAGCCTCCGGTTGCTTCACGAACTCAATGATTCACCTGATTCAGCTGCAAAATCCCTCAAGTTCATCTGGAACGACAAACAGCACATTCTTCTCTGTATGTCTCGGGTTTAAAGGTCAGTCATGTAATTCAAAAATGGATGTTTGTGCCCACGTGGCACTTTTCATATATTAAAATTGTTTATTAAAAATGTCTCTTTAGGTAACAATTTATGTGTATTAATGTGTATTGCTATACTGGTGCATATCAGGGTTAGTTAACTAAAACTAAAAACATTTATAAAAATGCATTTTGTAGCTTGAAATAAAATAAATGTTCAATTATTTAAAATATTTAAATATTTTATTTCAACTAGTCTCCAAAGAAACATTAACTTAATGTTTGTTTAGTTTGAGTAGATAAAGTTAAATTAATAAATACAAATTAATTTAAAAATCTGTAGAAGAATAAAATAATAAAAATGACAAAACCACAACAAAAGTACTAAAACTTTAAATGAAATTAAAATATAAAAATAAAAACTCAAAATCGAAGGCAACATTTCTCATTTTAATTTAGTTTAATTGGAAGTAATAAAGTAAAACAAAAACTGGAATAAAAGTTAATAAAAACTATATAGACACTTAAAAACCTTACAAATATGACAAAAACACACAACACATTTACTAAAACTTTAATTAAAATTTAAATGGAAAATATAAAACTAATTTAAAATCCAAGGCAACATTTCTCATTTTAGTTTAGTTTAACTTAACCTTAATAAAAAAAAAAAAAAATTGAAACTTAATAAAAATCAATAAAATATATATTTTAAAAAACTAACAAAAAATGACAAGCACACAACACGATTACCAAAATTTGTATTTAAAATGAAAACAGAAAATATAAAAAAACTAATTCAGAATATTAATAAAACGAATAGTATCTCAGTCATACTGTAAATGACAATGATTAATTTCTCTCTGACTGAAAAAAAACACTCTTTTAAGCCATTTCTGGGCAGATACATAAATAGGGTGATACTGGATATCGTAAAAAGGATGATAAATATACTCGCACTGAGCTCAGTTTTTCAGTCCTGCGCTGCAGCCAATCGCTTCATTATCAGTCAGGCTCCGGCACAGAGCCGCTAGAGCTGTGCTGTCCATCTACAAACCTCCTCATTCTTGACCTTCAGAGGTGGACTGAACTCAGCAGCTGCTATCAGAGCAGAAGAATCACCAGCAGACACACTTCTCCATGGATTTAAATTCTCACCTTTAATAGACGCAAAACCCGCCAGCTTTCCGTTCACGCCATTCCTGCCGTTTCTCTCACTATAAGCTCTCAGCATTTGTTTGGGTGCTTGTGTTTTGACTTATCCATCTGCTTCGACTCTCACCTACACACACATCTACCTCTCAGCTTGCTTTGAAGGTGTCATAAACACGCATAAATATAAATATGGTATGATAATGTCAGATCTGAAGCCCTTCAGGCATGCAACTTTAACTAAATGTTAACTCAATAAAATGTTTGTTTATTAAAGGGGTCATATGATGCGATTTCAATTTTTCCTTTCTCTTTGGAGTGTTACAAGCTCTTGGTGCATAAAGAAGATCTGTAAAGTTGCAAAGACTAAAGTCTCAAATCCAAAGAGATATTCTTTATAAAAGTTAAGAGTCAGCCACGCCTGCCTAAAACGGCTCGTTCTAACACGCCCCCACATGTCTACATCACTATGTGGGAAGATTTGCATAACGCCGCCCAAATGTTCATGCAAAGAAAGAAGGCGTAACTTTTATTCTCGCTGTAGTATTGTTGCTGCCGCCGCCATGTCGTGAAGGCGCTGTGTGCTTCGTTGTGAAAGCGAAACTACTTTGTTTGGTCTTCCAAAAGAGGACGATATCCGCTTCGTCATGCCTGGAGCTGATCCGTGCTGGTCGCTGAAGAAATACTTCAACTTCACGCTGTGGATCGCCGGATCGACTTTCACCGTGGACGAAGCGGAGTCCAGCCCGGGGTCGTCACATGTGGTTGCCGCAGGCATCACAGTATGGTGAGGGGGCGTAACATTTCCGTCTTAGCACCTTAAGTTTTGAAGTTGAAGTCAGTGGATTTGTTTTTAGTGTTTACTCGTCAAAAATATAATAAAACAAACAATAGTAACAGTTAACAAAAGGCAGAAATAACCATAAACATGAACATAACCATATAAATGACAATGGGGAAAATAATCAAAAAGAAGTTTTATGAATGACTGATTTTGCCGAAAATGTTTGTCTTCGACTCAACATGCTCTTGAAAATCTGCATTTGCAATTTCATGAACATAGTGTGACTAAAGGAGCCAAGACATTTACAGTTGAGTTTCCCCTCTGGAACTCTTTTAAAGCATGGATGTGGACACATACCTGTGGTTATAATAAAGCTCTTGTGCTGTAATTGGAAGTAAGGCATTTCGTTATTTCACTATATTGTCTTGAGCAATCCAAACAACTTGGTTTTATTGAACAGGCGCTCACTTACCTCCCGTCACCGGCCCTCTAAGTGCTATCATGGCCAAGTGGAGCAGAAAGAAGCAATTGTGCACTTTTATTGAACTGTAATGCACTGATTCATTGTATGGCTTCGGGAGTCGGGCTCCTCTGGACTACCTTCACGGTGGAAAGGTGCCAACGCAGCTCCGCATAAAAATAAATGAGAAGCTCTGGAGCCATGAAGCAAAGCCAAAGGATATTGTTCCATTCCAGGTCCTGGCCTCTAGAAGGCCATTTAAATAACTGGATGTGATAATCAAGAGCTCTTTTATAAGACGGATACGGCCACTCGCTGCAGTAGCATAATTGAAAAATGACAATTTGAGTTGAAAATTTGGTTTAGCCCTTTCAAGCGGAACAAATTAGGATTTAGCGTAAGGAAATGCTAGACGTTGAGGAAAGATGTAATCAATCTGAAACATGTGATCCATAACATGCCTAACCATCTCTGAGCTTAATAGACCTGCTAATGTTTTGTGCCTTTTGTGGGACAGACAGAGTATTTCACCTTCTGTGTTTAACTTGGGGTTAAAATCACGATTTATTCCTTAAAGAAGACATATTATGCCCCTTTTTACAATATGTAATATAAGTCTGTGGTGTCCCCAGAATGTGTCTCTGAAGTTTCAGCTCAAAATACTCCACAGATAATTTATTATATCATTTTGAAAATGCCTATTTTGAGTGGAAGCAGAAACACGCTGGTTTTTGGGCCTGTGTCTTTAAATGCAAATGAGCTGCTGCTCCCCGCCCCCTTTTCCAGAATAGAGTTGCACCTTTACAGCTCGGACCTGCTAAAAACATCTGTTTTGGTTCTGATTATCATGTTTATCGCTCTGAAATCATGCGTTTTAAAGCATATGAGTTTAAACTTCTGATATAGGGTTTTCTGAGCGCACACATCTGAAGCACACGCACAGAAAGCGGCTGTCACAGCATGCGAGTACTAAACTAAGTTCTCATTCACACACAAGTTTACATTAAAAACACACATGAGTTACAAAAACAGTGGGTTATGTCTGTGAAGGTAAACTGCTGGGAAATAAATCACATGTTTATGTTAGATCTGTGTGGCAGCAGTAATATACAGTAAATAAATCAATAAATGCACTGCTCTGTCGTCTCCTCTGAGGCTGGGACTCTAAACAGTGTTGTGTGCTCGTCTCTGCAGCCAAACACAGAACAGTTAGCATGCTTCGCTCAAACTTTCTCCATGGCATTAGAACTGGTACGCTGTTGTCGCTTGCGAAATCAAAATGACGGCGCTGTGGGTGGAAACTGACAGATTAAGGGGCGGTGATATTATAATGAGATCCCTTTGCCACGTCACTAGAGGAGCAAAATCAGAAACATGCTTATCAAAACAAAGTTACTGGATTAATCTTTTTCACGTTTCATTGGTTGGTAGATGCACCGGGGATCTGATTATAGCACTTAAAACCTGGAAGAGTCAGATTTTCATGATATGTCACCTTTAAAACAAGACATGGAGGAGAGCGGGGCATGTTGTTACGAGATTTTTAGGGTAAGTTTATTTATTACAAACCAATCAAGGGCGCAATCATGGAGCAAGGCCACCCTCGATCAATTTTCTTATATACACGAACATGCTTTAACCATCAATGGTGTAGTCAAATAAAAATGAACATCTTTAACTTATAGAAAATGATAAGGGAAAGTCGCGAACTTTCCGCGAATGGTTCGAGGCACAGGATTTTAAAGAGTTTTAAGAGAATAAAGAAAATAAATATCTTGTAATGCACACTGAAAAAATAAATGGTGTGGAAACTATTTTCACCCAGAAATCACTAATACAATTTACAAATGGCGCGGATTACAAAGAATCTCCAAGTATTGCATTGAAATAAACTGAAATAGAAAAACGCAACATTAAAGGAATGGTTTAGAGAACACTTTCTCTCTGAAATTACTAGTCGATTTCACAATTAAAGAAATGTCAAGTCACACTTATGCTAATTTATGCTAATTTCAATTCACAATGGCAACATTTGACAAGGAAGTGGAGTAGTTTGCAAACCTTAACTTCTTGGCTACAAAAAAACTCTCGAACATTTCCACCGTTGTAGCTCAGGGGAAAAAGACACTGTTTTGATAGTTGCTGGAATCAGATAAAGCCGTGATGGTGTTGCTCCAGGATCAGCAGCTAAGCTTCAGCACACACTCGGCACTGGACAAACATCTCAGCGTTTCACTGCGTGACATGAACTGCTTCACGAGGTCAAGAAGAAGCTCGTGTTATTGGCCACCTTCTCAAGCCCCTGCAGATAATTCAATATAGCAATATTCCAGTAGTCTCGCTCCAGGGAAATCTGATAGGCTTCATCCAGACTATATTTTGTCTTGAGGAACATAGGAGGCATCTTGCTTCCTTGTGTGAAATAAGTTGGAGCTGGAGTTGGTATTATTATTATTTCTTCTGCATTTTAGGATTCATGATCCTACTATATATACTTTTACTTGCAAAACCAGCATGATTAACTTATGATGCTCGGATAATGAAAGCTTAATTTGGTTTGATAAAGCAACATGCTCACATACAAACCTCTTTAATATCTCAAATGTTTCTCTTGTCATTAAATGGAGATCAAACTTCATCTGAAATCTCTGGCTTCTCAGATGTTTCTCCTGAAAAGACATAGAAACTCACTTGTGTCTCCTGTAGCGTTTCAGAAGAAATCTCAACGATGTCTGTGCTCATTTTTGCCAATACGCAAACATCTGCAATCAAAAGTCTCATTATCTCAATATTGACTCAAATGTTTCTAATCTAATTACCAAATGAGCATTTTTTTAAGTGGCTGTAGAGCAGGGGTGGGCAAACTTGGCCCTTCACTGCTGTAGAGTATTAGACATGCAAACCCTGACCTCTAGTGATCGAGAGGAGTTAGTGAGGCTTGTGATGCTTTGTAGAGCTTTCTTGAAGTCTGGTTCATTTTATTGAATCTCTTCGGACGATGAACCGGTTCAATAAAAACAAGACGCCGATTCATTCGATTCATTCAAAGTGTTCCCAGAAGTCCATGCGCAGCGTTTAACACGTTCACTGTTTAAAGGTAGGCTTACCTAGGAGGTTATTAACCCTGAAATTAGGGAAACAAGTGCATTTAAGTGAATCTTACCTAAAACGTGTAAAATGATCCGCCATGGGGTAAGAAAAATAATCTTAATGCAAACAGAAACAAGATTATATTTTATTTTTCTTATCCCATTGGCAGATAATTTGCAAAATAAGAAAAATGCACTGAAATCCCCCCAGGAAACAAGACTAAATATCTTGTCATTTTACTTATTAGAAAATGCATCTTGATTTAAGAGTCTTTAGATATTTTGACTGGAAACAACAAGACAAAAAAACTAAGTAAGAAAAGTATTTTGTGCAGTGCAGGTACATTCATTTACTGCACATATCTTCATCATGCAGACACGGTCAAAGTGACAAAAACAGCATGTCCTCTTATACAGAATCTGAGGCTGCATTAAGTAATGCATTTAATACAGTTAGTTACATTAATCTAATAAAACAGTCTTAAATGTTAATTTTAATTAAATGAAATATTTAATAAATAATTTTTATTTAATAAAAGACATGTATAATATATTTGTTCGATTATTTATTTATTTATTTTTGTTTCTCAAGTATACTGTCAAATGCAAATTGTGTGTGTTGCTTCAAAAGAGCAATCATACATTTGTGTTGTGTTTTATTTTCTTGTTTTTATTCATTTATTGCTTAATCATATAATCATACAATAATATATCATCATAAGCCATTTACGTAATGTATAATTTGATTATTTTTACTCAATAATGTTATTTAATTATTAAATCATTTATTACTGGTATTATGTTTTTATACTTAACATTTATTGTGTTTGATTGATCTTCGTGAATAGGAGATAAGAGGGAATGTTTATGGAAATTAAAAGTTTATGGGATGTTGTTGTGAATCAGTTAGTATTTATACTGGTCAGACGAAGTCTGAGCACTGAGATGCAACTAAGATTATTTAAAGACGCTCCCTTACGCACTATAGGCGAATATGCAGCTAATATTGAAGCTGAAAATAACTCTACCCCGCTTGAAGCTTGATCTGATGTATGCTAATACTATACTAGTAGATGCCTGTAATCGTTCATTCGGGGAGAACCGGATCAAACAGGCACCGGGTGACACCGTCACTGTCCGCGTCACAAACAAAAAGTGAAAGTAAAAGTTGCATAGAGAGTTGATGTTTCTCCATTTAAACAGCCAGAGTCAATTCTATACGGAATATCTAAGTGTTCCATAGGAAGCTTTATAAAAGCTAAGCCATGATTTTATGTGCAGCTGCTTCATAGAAAGGCTGTGAATCTGTGTGAGAATAAAGTGAGTGCTGAGAGCTCAGGTCTCTGCTTTTCAGGGGACTTCCGCATTCAGATTTCCTCTAACAATGTGTATCTGAGAGAACTCTGCATCTCATGATCCTGTTTCTCTCCGGATCCCTTCAGCTGAATTATTGTGTTTGTTTGTCATTTCCATTCAGAGTCAGTGCTGGAGATCAGATTCTGTTTCAGCATGGATGACACACAAACATCCACAGATGAAGATGTTTCTCCAGGATGCAGGTACTTTGAATAAACACTGTATTAAATCACCTTGAATGATGGAAGATGGGAGTCTCCATCGTGTTTTTGTGTCTGGAGGTTTTTAAGTTAAAATTAAGATTTAGATTTTTTTAATGAAAAATACTTAAAGACCTTAAAAGAAAATGATTATCATAATAAAGGATTAAATCTGTTTTGTTATAGTTCATTTCAGCAGAAGAGATCAGAAGCAGAGCCCAGCTGTGTGTCTATGAGGAGTGACGCGTCTATGGATCGTATAATAAAGTTTAAGAGTGGAGATACAAAGACTGATCTCAGGTACATTTTTATATAAATATTGTTATAGCACGTCATTTTATATTATTAAAATAGTGTTGTCTTCATCTTTAAATATCTTTATCTAATATTTTAACATACTGTATATAGTGTTACACAGAGAGACACATTTGTGAAAGCACTCAGTTCTATTTAAAGGAGACATATTATGCCCCATTTGCAACATATAATATAAGTCTCAGGTGTCCCCAGAATGTGTATGTGAAGGTTCAGCTCAAAATACCCCACAGATAATTTATTATATAATTTTGAAAATGCCTATTTTGATTGAAAGCAGAAACACGCTGTTTTTCAGGGCTGTCTCTTTAAATGCAAATGAGCTGCTGCTCTCCGCCCCTTTTCCAGAATAGAGCTGCGCCATTACAGCTCGGACCTGCTAAAAACATCTGTTTTGGTTCTGATTATCATGTTTATCGCTCTGAAATCATGTGTTTTAAAGCATATTAGTTTAAACTTCTGATATAGGGTTTTCTGAGCGCACACATCCGAAGCACACGCACAGAAAGTGGCTGTCACAGCATGCGAGTACTAAACTAAGTTCTCATTCACACACAAGCTTACTTTAAAAACACACATGAGTTACAAAAACAGTGGGTTATGTCTGTGAATGTAAACAGCTGGGAAATAAATCGCATGCTTGTTTTAGATCTGTGTGGCAGCAGTAATATACAGTAAATAAATCAATAAATGCACTGCTCTGTCGTCTCCTCTGAGGCTGGGACTCTAAACAGTGTTCTGTGCTCGTCTCTGCAGCCAAACTCAGAACAGTTAGCATGCTTCGCTCAAACATTCGCCATGGCATTAGAGCTGGTGCACCGTTGTCGCTTGTGAAAACACAATGACGGTGCCGTGGGTGGAAACTGACAGATTAAGGGGCGGTAATATTATAATGAGATCCCTTTGCAACATCACTAGATGAGCGAAATCTGACACGCTCGTTTTCTCAGACACTTGCAGAAAAAGGCTTCCCAAAACAAGAGTTACTAGGTTAATCTTTTTCACCTTTCATTGGTTGGTAGATGCACCGGAGACCTGATTATAGCACTTACAACCTGGAAAAGTCTGATTTTCATGATATGTCACATTTAACATCTTTTGTAATAAAATACTGTAAATGAAATAGTCCTGAAATGATCTTTAAAGTGATTCTTTAAATAATATATGAGTATGTACTTTGATAAATATGGTAATTCAGAGGATTCACTTTAATCTCTCTCTGTTATAGTTCATTTCATCAGAAGAGATCAGAAGCAGAGCCCAGCTGTGTGTCTGTGAGGAGTGACACGTCTATGGATCGTATAATAAAGTTTAAGAGTGGAGATACAAAGACTGATCTCAGGTACATTTTTATATAAATATTGTTATAGCATGTCATTTTATATTGTTAAAATAGTGTTATCTTCATCTTTAAATATATTTATCTGATATTTTAACATATATAGTGTTACACAGAGAGACACATTTGTGAAAGCACTCAGTTCTATTTAACATCTTTTGTAATAAAATAGTGTAAATGAAATGATCATGAAATGCTCTTTAAAGTGATTATTTAAATAATATATGAGTATGTACTTTGATAAATATGGTAATTCAATTGATTCACTTTATTCTCTCTCTGTTATAGTTCAGTTCATCAGAAGAGATCAGAAGCAGAGTCCAGCTGTGTGTCTATGAGGAGTGACGCGTCTGTGAATCAGCCATTAGATTATACGAGTGAAGATACAAAGACTGATCTCAGGTCTAATATTTCTGTAAAAGATTATTTGATTATGTTACAGAATGCATTAACTTAGCTTATTTAATAATGCAGTATTTAAATTTTACAGGCATGAAGTCCTCAACAGGTTTAGATCAAATCTGATGAAGAAGTTTGAGCGTCTGTATGAGGGAACAGCGACGCAGGGAAACCCAACACTCCTGAATGAGATCTAGCAGCTCTATATGTGCACCTATCCTGTACAAACCACAACAGAAATGTGTTTGAGACAGTCACCAAACAGAGTTTATGGTCTAAACTTCAAGACAGGTTTAAACTCAATTCGTCTAAACATGTTTCATTGTCTGAGCTGCATCAGAGAGCTGTGGATGAGGCTCTGCAGAGTAAAAATGGACACTCTTGAGTACATCAAGAAGAAGATCAGGACCATTGACTCTCCAGAGAAATCCATCAATCTGTTCCACTCTCTGAATGAACTGGGTGATCGTTCACTAGTGGAGGAAATACAACAGTATCTGAAATCTGGAAGAATAAAGGAAACCAATCTCTCTTCATCTCAGTGGTTAGCTGTAGTTTTTGTGTTGTTGACATCAGAAGAGGAACTGGATGTGTTTCATCTTTATAAATTTGTTAAAGGGAAGAATAAACATGAACAAATGGAAGCTCTTCAGAAGCTGCTGCCTGTGATTAAAGAATCCAGATCAGTTCAGTAAGTATCACTGAGAGCAATCACTTCACTGTTAAAACATTAAGAAAATCAAAGTTAAAAGCTCAGAAATCTTCAGTGCTACAGATGTTGTTCAGAGTTTAGTGGTCAGTGGTTTTATATCAAATCAGTGACAGCGTGAGATACAGAGTCAGATAAGTGGCATAGGAATCAATTATTCAGGTTTGTCAATAATTAAAATTTTATTTGCAAAAAAAGGAATTTAATAATTGTAATTTTTAAACCACTGACATTGTGCAACAAAGCAATATTATTTATCTTTATTATTTATCACAGCTAAACTGATCTGATCTGAGAGAGTGAAGAGTGTGTCATTGTTCTCTACAGGTTGAGTAAGTGTGGCGTCACAGATGAAGGTTGTGCTGCTCTGGCTTCAGCTCTGAGATCAAACCCCTCACACCTGAGAGAACTGAATCTGTCTCTGAATAAACTAGGAGATTCTGGATTCAAGCTGCTGTCTGCTGGACTGGAGAATCCTCACTGTAAACTGGAGAAACTGTGGTAAGATCATATTTGACTCTCACACATGAAACACAATGTAATGTATGTTTGAAGTGTTGAGTCTCTTTCTGCTGCTTTGAGTTCAGCTGATTGAGCTGTAAATGATTGAACACATGAGCTGCGCCTTAGTAACATGATACTGCAGGACTGAGTGTGGCACTGAAATACACACTTTCACACACAATCAACATTTCAGTCTCTTGACTTTAGATGAGCGTATAGAACTTGATAGTACAATCCCTTAGAATAATCGGCACTTTGTTGACATCTTGAGTTGGGAGTAGGGGTAATCACTTCATTGAGATCATCAGGTGGGCGCCCTCCTTCCTTGGTGTTTCGTTGATAGGCCCACGACACCTCCAAAGAGCTCAACAGTGACACCTGGTGTCCCAGGTGCACTCCCCTCTGCTTTTACCCCTCTAGGTCATTTTGCAGCCCATTTGGGATCCTTTCTTTTTAGCCACAGCCAGTTGCTGCTTCACTCAGCAGCCTCTGACAGTGACCTAGCGGCTTGTCGTAAGGCCTGTCCTCTGACTCCCAACCCCTTCAATAGCCTGGTTGTTGCCGTGGCTACAAAACCTCTGCACCCAACTTCTACAGCGAGCAACTGGGTTCACTAGCCATGTTGTACTGCTTCGGCTAATAGGTCTGAGTACTTCAGCCTTTTACATTCATTTGCTTCACCAATTGTAGCCTCCCATGGCACAGTTAGTTCGACAATGAACAGGGACTTCTGTGAGGTTGACTACAGTATCAGGTCTGGCCTGAGGTTAGTTGTAATGATCTCAGATGGAAAGCTGAGCTTCTGGTCCAGATCATCCTGCATTTTCCAGTCCCGGGCAGGGTTGTAGCAGGCCTTTGATGGTTTCTTAATCTCAGTTGGTCATTCTGATCTGAGTCCTTAAGGCTTGCATTGTACCATCGCTCTAAGCTCTTGACTGGTATCTCCAACACCGTTGGAATGGGTGATTCATCGATGTGGAATCTCTGGTCTATGAGTTTCCCACTGACAATGGATATGCTTCTAGATTTACTGGGTTTTAACTTCATACGCGCCCATGTTATGTTGGCATGAAGCTTTACCAGTAGACTTTTGGTACATGCAATGGTTGAGGTCAGGGTGGTCATGTCATCCATGATATTCATGATCAATTCCATTGCCATGGTAAAGGCTAGAGAGGAGATGGCACACCCTGCCATTATTCCCACTTCCAATGATTGCCACTATGTTGTATACTCTGTTGTTGTAAGGCAGAATTGCAGATCTTTGAAGTCGTTTCTGACCAGATGTGTAATGGTCGTTGGCACATGGAAAAACTCAAAGGCCGTCAATAGGAGAGAATGGGGGACGGATCCAAAAGCATTGGCCAAGTCCAGGAATAAGCTGTGCAGATCTCTTCCTTCCATTTTTGCAGTTTGGATTTAATGCCATATCATACAATGTTCTAAGCATCCCGAAAAGCCTGGTATACCAGCTTTCTGTATTGACGTATCAATCAGTTTGTTCTGTTTCAGGTATGTTGTCATCCTTTGAGCAACAATGCTAAAGAAGGTCTTTCCTTCAACATTCAAGAGATAGATTTTTCGAAATTGGTTGATTTAAACAGACTCGAGCGCAACACAGTCAGTGACTCTTTAAAATATTGCTTTAATTGTGTAAAATTACATAAATCACTGCTGCATACCTATGAGAACAGATCTAAAAAACACCGTAAAACTCAGGTAGTGAATAGTGTCATTTATTTAAAAACAGATTTTGTATGAAACAAACATTTTGAAATAAAAAAGCAGACAATTGTTGCAATGAGTTAATATTATTTATCCTGTTTGGATGAAACATTAGATGATTTATGATCATGTTTTGTGCTCTGTGACAATTATAATCTCAATCCAATGATCCATTAAACATGTTGATTTGTGCCTTAAAGGCAGGGTAAGCGATTTCTGGTAGCCAATGTTGATATTTGAAATCACCAAAACAAACACGCCCCTACACCAAAAGGGTCTTGCCCCTATTTTGATAGCTTCGCCCCACATATACTTTATGTACGCAACCCAGGCAACGAATAGTTCTGTGCAACAAAGCAAAACCAAAGTTACACTGTGTCTACGGACGTGAGCGGCGCGGCGCAACAAATTCCCGACAGAAAACTGCTGCCGGGTTCTATTTATGACGTGCTGACACACATTTCAAATGGTTTTCAACGGTCGTTTGATCGTGTCCAGTGTAGGCAGACTTTAGCTGTTGTAGACACGGTGTTACTCACCTATTGAGAAGAAACAAAGCAACCTCGGGATCCGATCGCAGGACAACGCTCCTTGAGTTCTCTGCAGTGCTGTAAAGCTGATCCGATATTTACACGGGTCCTACTTCTTGCCTTATCGTTCCGCAGACGTTTTCTTCTTTTATTTTTTATCCGCCATCTCTATCTTTCTGTCGCTCAGCTCGGCTAATGTCCGTCCCATGCACTGAAAGCTCTCTCCTCCACCTCACGAGTAGACACGCCCCTTATTGCTGATTGGCTACAAGTTTGTTTTGCTATTCGGCCCGAATCAGTTTTCTAAAGTGTTTTTGAAAAATTACATACACTACCTTTAAGTTTGTACTTTCTCTTTAATAATGGATTCACTGCCAAATTTATGAAGGTAAAAGAGGAGCAAAACTCGAGAGTGAGCTGATTTGAATTTGAGAACTTGGCATAGTAATATTTGTATTTGTTGAAAGTTGAAATTTACACTCACAGTTCTGATGTGAAAAGCTGAATCTTTCAATGTGTACACAGACAATAATCAATATATATATATATATGTATTGGGGTGTACAAATATGACAGTTCGGTACGTACCTCGGTTTTAACGTCACAGTTTGGTATGATTTCGGTACAGCAGGGGGAAAAACTAAACTTTTTTTTTTTTTTACTGAACAAGTTGCTCTTTCTTTAAATACATTCAGTTATAGTTTACATTTTCTTAGTGATAAAAATCTACTTCAGCTTATGCTTAAAACTATAGGGAGCCCTTTTACATTATAAGGTTACAATTAGGCCTAACAACCCAATTTTAAATTTAATTGCTATTTATTTTTAACACTCAAAAAAGACAATAATCAATATATATATATATGTATTGGGGTGTACAAATATGACAGTTCGGTACGTACCTCGGTTTTAACGTCACAGTTTGGTATGATTTCGGTACAGCAGGGGGAAAAACTAAACTTTTTTTTTTTTTTACTGAACAAGTTGCTCTTTCTTTAAATACATTCAGTTATAGTTTACATTTTCTTAGTGATAAAAATCTACTTCAGCTTATGCTTAAAACTATAGGGAGCCCTTTTACATTATAAGGTTACAATTAGGCCTAACAACCCAATTTTAAATTTAATTGCTATTTATTTTTAACACTCAAAAACTTTAAAAAAAAAAATTGTATGCAAACATGTAAATTGCACATAATGCAGTTTTTTAAATTAACTTTTAAATAATAAAATTTCTAAGCTATTTGTTCAAATATATTCAATTACACAATGGCTGTCATAGCATGTTTCATAACAGATTCATTTAAACATACTGTACATTAAGTAATTAAGACTAACGGGTTTAGTAAAATGTAATGAGTATATGCTGTAATATTTAGCAAAATAGCTCCTCTCTAGACTTCATTTCTCTAGTGAACTAACTGTCACGGTTCGAAAGAGGCGAAGACTCAAGTGCAGGCAGATGGGGTGTCTTTATTTATAACTCCCAAAAATAAACAATAAACACAACTGAAACCACCCCGAAGGGGAAAAAGCCAGAGTAACATAAAAGCTCACCACGAGACATAAACTGAGCACAGGGCAGCCACAATCAAAGGCATGATCCGACACCTCTGTGAGACAAAGGAGCCCAGAACAGAAAACACAGGGAGCTTATAAGGGATAGGCAATCAGGTAAACAGCTGGGACAAATTAATCAATAATAAGGTAATGAGAGACCAGGTGAGTGGAGTGAAGGTAACGGAGTCCGGGAGGATGGGAAATGGCGACCTCTGGTGGTGAGAGGGAGAAACACCAGACGCCAGACCCTGACAAGACCCCTCCTCTAAGGAACAGCTTCCAGACGTTCCAGAGCGACCAACCAGGGGGACGGCAGAGCAGGGGTGGAATAGGGGGAGGGATGGGGGGCCCAGGTCCGTGTGATAGAGGGGGACCTGGGGACTGGGGCAGAGCTGGCGGGATGGGGACCCAGGGCAGAACCAGCGGCCACCACAGCGGTGTGTGTGAAGCTGCCGCCTTGGAACGGGAAATGGTGGGCTCCGCCGCCTCGTGAGAACTGTGAGCGGACCCCGCCGCCTCGGGGGAACTGTGAGCGGACACCGCCGCCTCGGGAGAACTGTGAGCGGACACCACCACCTCAGGGGAACTGTGAGTGGACACCGCCGCTTCTAGAGCCTTGTGAGCGGACACCGCCGCCTCGGGGGCACTGTGAGCGGACACCGCCGCTTCTGGAACTTCGTGAGCGGACACTGCTGCTTCTGGGGCCTTGTGAGCGGACACCGGCACCTCGGGGGGACGGCACGGCTCAGACATGGGAACCGGAGCTGATCGCGGCCACTCTAGTCAGTGCTTGTGTTGGGATTATACCAGCACGTTTCTGAACCGTCCCAGAAGCGGCTCTCTAAGGCGTTTATAAAGCGATCTGTCATGCCACATAAAAGACGGTCAAAACGGCATTTATTTTTTGAATTTCCTGAGGAGAAGAAAAAAAAAAACTCTATTCGTGCGGTACACATGCGTACCGAACCAAAAGACCCGTACCGAAACGGTTCGGTATGAATACGTGAACCGTTACACCCCTAATATATATATACAGTATATATATATATATATATATATATATGTATATGTGTATATATATGTATGTATGTGTGTGTGTGTGTG
>NW_015506187.1:262142-264526 GCF_001515645.1 Sinocyclocheilus grahami | reverse complement strand
TCTATTCTATATTTGCTTCAATGTTTTCAGAGATGGGAGCTCCAGTGCGTCAGCAGCAGTTCAGCGCTAATGAACCTGCCGAGAGCTGAGTTATGCAATCGAATCCTCTCATTATAACATACAGAGTGTATATACGATGAAAATAATAGATTGATCGCACAGAGATTCATTGGTCATAACAGAACTTTGTGAGATTGAACAAAGAGTGACAGCTTTTTAGTGATTATAAAGGGAGCGCTCTTTGCAAGCTTTATAGGCTATAATCCATTCAAAATGTACAACTTTTGTTTTTAGGTCACACACACTTTGCAAATTTTCGGGAATGACATCCGCATATTTATGCGGAATTCACTCTCGAAATAGCAGCGATTGACATAGTGATAATGGATGGGACAAAATTAAACCAGGCCTGGTTGATACGCTTTTACTGTAGAAATATATACAAAAACAACACAATTAAAATGCACTAAATAAAATAATTTAATAAATGCATATTTACAATATGTACTTAACTTAAATAAGTATTAAATAATAAAATAAATAACTAGAGAAGGCTGATTATAATCAGCTTGCTTCCATTTAATGGGATAAGCCTACTCTTCACCTGAATTTAAAAAAGCTCTTTTGGTCTTCAATGATGCAAGGACAAAGTTTGAGCGTGCACACGCAATATCTGAGCGAGAGCAGAGCCGATTCATAAAAGAACACTGTCTATTTAAAAGCGCACATCCAGTTTTGTGTGAGAGCGAAGGAAATCCACTTGCGAGTGACATTTGTCATTAAGATAACTCTATAGAAACCACATAAAATTAAGTATATAGAAGAAAGTATCCGCCACTGATGCAATTAGAAATTGAATAAAAACAAGCGAATCGCAAGACATCTGGTGGGGGGGGGGTGCACCTGGGGTGGCCAACTAGATTTCAGTGGGGGCCAGTGCCACCCCTGGCCAACATGTAGACACGCCCCTGTATAGTGGCTAAAGATATAATTTGTTTTGGGTAATTCTAACAGTCAGTGTTTAGTCTCAGTTTTGAGCAGTGTAGAGTAGCGCTTGTTGTTTGTCATTTCTCTGATCACAAATGCAGACATGGTTTTATGTTTATGCGGCGCGATACACAACGCAACCCGTAAAAGACAGTATAAGTCATTATAATCAGTAATTATGTCCCCACTGGATGCAACAAATGCCTCGTTTGTAATGGGTTTTATTGGTTTTGTCTCGTCTCGCCGGGACACACAGCATCACAATATGGTGAGGGGTGTAACATTTCCGTCACACGCTTGAGGTATTCGGCCAATCACAACGCACTGGATAGCTGGCCAATCACAGCACACCTCGCTTTACAGAATGATGAGCTTTGTAAAAATCGACGCATTTCAGAAAGGCGGGGCATAAAGGAGCAACAATAATGTACATTATGTGGAAAATAATGTGGTTTTTTAACCTTAAACCGCATAAACACATTGCATTACACCAAATACACAAAATAATGATCTTTTTAGCAACGTCATATGACCCCTTTAAAATGTAGTAGTATTTAATAGTATTTGATATTGAGAAAGGTGTGCAGTGCTCGCAAAATTTCAAAATCCCTGGTAGCCCTTCAGGCAGACACTCTTCAGATTTTGGTAGCCCGAAATGAAAAAAAAAAAAAACTTTTTTAATACAGAAAATTGGATAGGAGTCGAAATGTCAATCACTATTCTACTATTTACAGGGTATCTGTTCAGATACAGGTTTTACAAAAACAAAAAATCTTATAAAATAATAAACATTTAACATCAAACATAACATTTCAGCCTTGAAACCATTTTTAAGAAAAGGAATGAGTCAAACGTATCAATTATTATATACATTTTATTATATTTGTCTTAATTTTTTTATTTTTAGAAGACAAATTAGCTTCTTTTACATATACAACTCTTCCTGTTTGCTGTGTAAAAACATAACATCTACTATGGAATAGACCAGCACATTTCATCATAGAAATAGTTCTGTGTTGGAAGATCTTTACATAACAGTGATGTGTGTCAAAGTGATGTTTATCCAGGTCCACAGTGCATCACATGGTGACAGACCATGCTAGGTTTTTTCATGTTTTTGCATGATCTTTTACCTCAAGTCTACCTTTGATATTTATCCAAGAAACTGAGGACAACAGAACAGCATAGGCTACAACAATGTTATTTGGTCAGAATCACATTTGTGCAGTTTATATCATGTGTCGTCAGCATGCTTTATTCACTAAATAATGACATCACACAACTGGCAACTTTGCTTCCAGGCAAACAGTTTTTAGTGAAAACATTAAGCAGAGCTGCCACATTTAATAATCTTAATATTTCACAGAGTAATATTATAATGTCTCATCTATAGGGTA
>NW_015506187.1:217823-261395 GCF_001515645.1 Sinocyclocheilus grahami | reverse complement strand
TGTGGCGTCACAGATGAAGGTTGTGCTGCTCTGGCTTCAGCTCTGACATCAAACCCCTCACACCTGAGAGAACTGGATCTGTCTTGGAATAAACTAGGAGATTCAGTGAATCTTCTCTCTGATGTACTACAAAATACTCACTGTAAACTGGAGATACTGAGGTAAGATTATATATGACGCACTGTAAAGTATTTGTGAAGTGAAAAACAAATCACCCAAAAAAGTGACAAAACACAATGACAAATAATTAGGTATCGTTTGTGAATGGAATACTTACTACTGATTGGATCAGACAACTGTCAATCAAGATACAGAAAGTAAAACATTGTGTGACTTTGTTTCTTGTTGTTAGTGAGACTTAGAAGGACTGTATTTAAGTTATATTGCCGGGTCATATTTTGTGTGGTAATCACTCTCGGGTGTCGGTCAGGACACAGGAACCAGACCAATTGCTGAATTGAGGGTATTTAATGTTGAAGTAGGCATAGGCAAACAATCTTGCAGTTGGCTTTATAATATATGTGTGTGTGTGTGGGGGGGGTTCTGAAATTAAACAAATAAAAATATAAGTACAGTGGTGTATAAAGTACCTGAAAGCCATACTCAAGCAAAAGTAAAGATATCTTACCAGAAAATGACTTTGGTAGAAGTTGAAGTCACCGTTTAGAATATTACTTGAGTAAAAGTCTTAAAGTATGTAATATTTATTGTACTTAAGTACGAAAAGTATTTTTTAAAATCTTAAACATACTTAAGTATTGAAAGTAAATGTACAAGTAAATGCAAAATGGAAAAGAAGCAAATAAATATATATAAAAAATTATCACAGCTTGAGTAGCAAGATTGTGTTCAGTTTTAACTCTTTCCTCCATTTTGTATTTTTGGGTAAGAATATGAAGCACTTCATCCGGTACTTCATTCCAACATAAGATAACATTTCTGGAATCTGCATCTGAAATGGCGTTTAGATGTATTTACACAGTTTATGTATCTCAGAGGGGACATGGATCCATTTAACCTGCAGTTACAGATGCATAAATAATGTTTTGTTTTTAACATAAAATGTTGAATACTGATATTTGAAATAATTTAAAACATGAACAAAATAGTCGAAATGTGAATTTAGGTCGCCAATAGGTGGCAGCAAATGACTCACAATGAGTGAGTCATTGAGATTCAACCAATTCATTCAAACGACTGATTCATTCAGAAACAAAGCATTTGACTGTGTTAATGAGTGAATCACTGAATCATTTTTATCAACCGATTTGTTCAAAAATCTGATTCATTCAATAAGTACACACCGTCCATTGCTGAGACGAAAAACAGTGCTGTGATCTTTGTTTGGAACTATTTTCATTGGCAAAATTGAGCAAAAACAAGCAATATTATGTGTAAAATGTAAATCACTTATTGCTTTACTGAACTTGTATAAAATTATTATTAAATGTGTTCATGCTGATATCTGCAGAACAACAGTAGGCTACTCTTTGTGTGATATATATTAAGTTAACTATATTAAATTATATAAACATAAAAAAGCATACAGAAGCATTTTTGCTGTCTACAATTTAGAATGCCTTGAATTTTGAGTTTTAATAGACTAATAAATCACGTGCGTGCACTCTCTGTGATATACTTGATAATGTCAGATTGCGCACATCATTAAGACACTTACCATATTATCGCAGACAATGCTGTATCGCACGCCCCAGACTCGACTTGAGTGGGAAATGAATCATCTGCGGTTGTGCGCACTTGTTTGCACATGAGCAAAGGTGTTTTTAGGAGTCTAACTAGCAAACGCCAGACCACTGATTCATCAAACCTGCTTTCCTGCAGTCCGTGTTCTTCTGACTTCTGACTATTTTGTAGTAAGTAACGAATATGCTTCGGGGAAATGTACTGGAGTAAAAGTATACATTTTAATTAGGAAATGTAGTAGAATAAAAGTAAAAGTTGTCTGAAATATAAAAACTCAAGTAAAGTACAGATACTCCCAAAAATACTTAAGTACTGTAACAAAGTATGATTACTTCGTTACAATACACCACTGTATAAGTAACAGCATTATGAAATTAGTATCCATATACATTCATTCAATAACTAAACAGTAACTAAACTAAACTGTAATATGTGCAATTAATTACTAGCATGGTCAAAGCAATAATGACTGCCACAAAGCACAGTCACATGTACGGAAACATGACTAAATATAAAGTGCGTCACAGATTATAACGATTACTGATGAAACTACTCAAAGTATCCAGCTATACAATACACAATATTGCAGAAAATATCTTCGTTCGACAGGCAAACATAATATACACTGTGTGCATAACAGTTAACAAGGAGAAATTATATGAATCTAGCAGTGCGTCATCTACACTGACCATAAATCACAATATCGCACACAAACACAATAATCTTAATTATTAAATAGGAAATGAGAATAGAAAACGTACTATATGGCATCGACACACACAATATAACTATATTCAATCCCTGAATGGCGTGAATACTCTCATCTGCACAGCCCCACTGATAAGCTACTACTAAATATATTGTAGAAACTTAATTTTCTGTAAAGTTGCTTTGTAACGATTTGTATCGCGAAAAGCGCTATACAAAAATAAACTTGATGTATTTTGTTGCAAGACCAGATAAAGCCTTGTACACAAAGACAGCTATTTTAAAATCAATTCTAAACTTTACAGGAAGCCAATGTAAAGACGCTAAAATTGGAGCAATGTGATCCCTCTTTATTGTTCCAGTAAGAAGCCTTGCTGCAGCCTTTTGGACAATTTGCAGATGAGAAATCGTCATTTGAGGCAGGCCACAGTTAAGTGAATTACAGTAATCCAGGCGTGATGTTATGAAAGCATGGATTACAGTCTCCAGATCTTTGTGGTGCAAAAACTGTTTCAGTTTAGCAATTGATCTCAGATGGAAGAAGCTGTCCTTTACCACTGTGCTAATTTGTTTCTCAAAGTTGATTAACGAATCAAATGTAACCCCAAGATTTCTTACATAGGGTTCACGTCAGTCTGAACCGGAGTTGCGCATATGTGATAGTTCAGTTTTCTGTGCTGCCTTTCTTACAGCCGCCCCCAAATGTGTGGAGCAGATTTGTTCCTGAATAAGTGCTTAGTTCAGTACCTGGGAACAGTTCTTATCTTCATCTTGAACCTCTGAGAGAACAATCAGCCTGGCTACAGGTCTAGTGTAGGTTCTGTCATTGATCTTTACGTCCACCGTCCTTACGTGTCCATCAGCACTGGGGTAAACTTTGGTGACTTGTCCGATAGGCCAGTACGCTCTCTGCAGTTGAGAGTCCACCATCGGTACCACAGGTCCTGGGGTTATATCTGTAGAGGTGGAATACCATTTCTGGCGGGACTGTAGACTTGGGAGTTAGTTCTTAATTAAACTAGACCAGAACTGGTCAGCCAGAATTTTGGAATGTCTCCATCGGCGTCTGCTCAGGAGTTCGGATTTGGGGTACACTAATTGAGGCAGGGATCCATCCCGCCGCCCCATCAATAGAGAATTTGGAGTCACCGGATCAAGGTCCTTAGGGTCGGAGGATACATATCCCAATGGTTTAGCATTCAACATGCCTTCTACTTCCAGGAGAACAGTATGGAGCACTTCCTCCGTGATAGCTTAACTTCCTACTACTCTGTAAAGTGCAATTTTCACAGAGCGAATTTCCCTTTCCCAAGTTCCGCCGAAGTGGGGTGCGCCAGGTGGGTTGAAGTGAAACTGTATCTTATGTTTGGCAAGCTGGATTTGGAGTTCTGGGGACATTTCTGCAAGAGCCGCCCGCATCTCTCTTTCTCCTCCCCGGAAATTTGTTCCCTGGTCAGAGAACAACTCAGCTGGTGTCCCTCTTCTGGCGATGAACCTCCTTAAGGCCATTAAGAAGGAGTCAGCATTCATATTGTTGAGGATCCCTTGATGTAGACATCTGGTTGTAAGGCATTTAAATATGATTCCCCACCTCTTCTCGGTGCGCCTACCCACCTTTACTACAAAGGGCCCGAAATAGTCCATCCCCGTCAAGTAAAATGCTGGCTTATAGAGTCGTAGGCGTGCTATAGGTAAGTCTGCCATCTTCTGCACTTGAGGGCTTGATTTCCATCATCGACAATCTGTGCAGGTATGCTGATATCGACAAATTGCCTCTCGACCTCGTAAGATCCAAAACTTTTGGCGGATCGCCACAAAAACTCTCTCAAAGCCGGGGTGACCTAGTCGAGAATCATAGTCTTGGATCAGAAGCTTAGTGGTGGGATGGCGGTGATCCAAGATGATGGGATGCACAACAGCTGAGTCTAAGTCTTCAGATCGTCGGAATCTGCCACCAACCTTAATGAGTTCATCTGTCTTGTTCAGCTCTGGAGACAGCGTAAGTAGACGGCTATTTCGTTGGACTGTTTTCCCATTTCGCAGTAGGCTGAATTCCTCTGTGAAGCTATTCTGTTGTGCCCTTCTCAGGATAAGAATCTCGGCTGTACAGTAGTCATCAGCGCTAAGAGCTCTGCTGTTACCTGCCTCACTTTGAAGCTTCTGTATGGTTGCCTCTACAAGTTCTCTCCAAGTAGAGTACTGATGCACATCTGGTAGGTAAGGCTCCTTGTCAGGTATGGTCGTAGTGACTCCATAGAATATAGACTTGCGAAGTTCTGTGTGACACTCGTCCACTACTGTTGTTGGTGGGGTCGGCCATTTGTCTGGGCTTTGAAGAAGAAAGGGTGGCCCATGTCTCCACCGGTTAGGCTCAGCCAGTTCTACCAGCTTCTTACCTCTGGTGAGGTCATCCGCAGGATTTTTCGTTGAGTCAACATATCGCTATGAAAGTTCCTGAAATTCTGCCACTCGAGTGCCAACAAAAGTCTTAAATCGACAGGACTTGGAGTGTAACCAGGACAATACCGTGGTTGATTCGGTCCAGAGGGTAGTTCGGCTGATTGGCAGGGTAAACGTCTCCAGGTTACGTATGTTACCATGGTTCCCCGAAGGGAATGAGATGCTGTGTCAAAATGCTACGGGAATGCCTCCAGCGTGACCATGCTCTGAATTACATGTGTAATCAGTCCAATGGATGGGCGAGACGTCACGGGCGGGGTGATGTAGTGACCAGAAAGCATAAAAGCACGTGCGGTGAAACCGACGTGCTGGGAGTGAAGCAAGCGCTGGCAGGGATGCCGGAAGTTTGGCCCTGAGACGCAGCGTCTCGTTCCCTTCGACCCCCGAAGGAGAGGGGCGATCAGAGGGCTCAAGGCTATGGAATAGCATCCTGATCCACCACTTAGCATAAGCTTCTCTGGCCGGAGGCCTCGGCCTCAGCGCACCATGGCGGAAACGTGTAAGAAGAGGGTGTCTTCCCACTGAATGGCCACTGAGAGGGGCGTCGTGGCCACCATGAAGACCTCTAGGGTGGAGTGGGTCAACCCTGTGAATAAACAGGCCAGCAGGAACTCCAGAACTGTACCAAATGGGCAGTTAGCTGGGTCGAGCTGGCGGTCTCCGCACCAAGAAGTACAGTTTCCTCATAGAGGGAGCTCCGGATGGAGGATGGTCTCAACAACCTTGGTTGAGAAACCAGAAGCTATGAGTTGTGCCTCCTCAGAGGCCACACCCACAGCTTCCACAGCTCCGGGTGGGGGCGCGCCCTCCGCCTGTGAGAGGAGATCTTTCCTGACGGGAATCTCCCATGGAGTGCCGTCAAGGAGAGGAATCAGGTCCGAGAACCATACGTGGCACGGCCAGAACGGGGCACTGGCAGTCGACTGACCTCATTCCAGCGCACTCTCTCCAGAACTCCCGGGAGCAGAACAATCAGGGGAAAGGTGTACAGACGAAGCCTCGGCCACGTCTGTACCATGGTATCCAGCCCCAGTGGAGCTGGATGAGTCAGAGAGAGAACCAGAGGGGACTGTGCAATATCATCTGAGTCGCAAACAAGTCCACCTGAGCCTGGCCAAAGACTCTCCAAGTCTGCTTCACCCCTCGGGGTGAGGCATCTATTCCGCGGGCCTCGGCCCCTGCCTCGACAGAATGTCTACCCCCACATATATAAAAGACCACTGCTGTGTTGTCAGTGTGCACCAACACATAGCGATCTCTTAGGCCTGGGAGGAAGTGTTTCAACTTATGCGCCACGTGAGATGGCGGCTGCTCCACAGGCCGCGGGCCGAGCGGCCACTCATGACCACTCCCAACTGGTGAAAGATACATCTGTTGCTAGCATATGCGGTTACCAGGAGCTCCCAGCACCAGGCCCTGACATAAGAACCAAGGTTTCCTTCACATGTCTAAGGCACAGTGCAAGGCCAAATGAAGAACTCTGTGTTGGTAAAATAAAAAGTGATAATGGACAGACAACACCAAATAAGACTGACACACACAGAGCACTTGCTGAATGACAGAAAGCTGACGTCGGTTTCACCGCACGTGCTTTTATGCTTTCTGGTCCCTACGTCCCCCCGCCTGTGACGTCTCGCCCATCCATTGGACTGATTACACATATGATTCAGAGCGTGGTCACGCTGGAGGCGTTCCCGTAGCGTTTCGACGCAGCTCGAGTTCCTGAACTGGAACTCTTGTTACGGCCCATAACCATTTTAAGGCGTGTTAATTCAAAAAATTAAATAAAGGACACAGGCCAAACATTTTAAAAGAATCACAACACCTGATGTGAATTTCAGGACGCCTCTATTTAATTCATTTACGGAGTTCTCAAACATGAACTCAAACATTCAGAAAATAATGCGCAACAATTCACAAAGAATATTTATGAACATAATCTAATGGATAATAACAAAGAAAAAATGATCAACTCACGGGTAGGAAAGCTAAGAAAGCAGACTCCTAACTACACCTGTTCTCGGAATAAAGTTCTTACCTGACTCCCGAAATCAAAATAAGAACGGGTGAGTCTTCCGGACCCCTGCTTCCCTCGCTCAGTTCTTACTAATTAAACAAAACGTGAACTAATAAATAAATACACTACACGCTATTGATAAGTAAAAAAGTATATCACATATCAAAACACAAATTTACAAGTTAAACCTAAGCGTAAAGAAAAACAAAAATATAGCCTCAAAGAGGCGATGAGAGAGACGCTTGCGAGAACAATGGGAAGCGGAGCAACAGAGAGAGCGCCATTGTCGCCTCGCAGCCTATTTATCCGGAATCCTTGATGACGTCACGCAACTCTCATGGAATGGGAATCCCCCACAACGCCACCTATGGGCTTAGAATATAAGTGTCACACAGATACATGTAACACTCTCGTTCTAGCAATCTACCGAGTTGGGCTCCTGTGAGGGCAGCACAAAGCTCCAGTCTGGGTATTGAGTGCAGTCGTTTAGGTGCAATTCTTGAATGGGTTATAATGAAGGAAAGATAAGGATGACCCTGAGTGTCAACTGTCCTCAGGTAAGCGACAGCTCCATAGGATTGTTCCGAGGCTTCGCAGAACACATGCATCTCATGAGTAATTCTTCTCTCATCCATGGCAGGAGGTACGTATGCTCAGGGGAAGGTGAATCCTCTGCAGGAATTTTAACTCTCCTTCCCAATGCCTCCAAGCTTGTAGCAAATTATGTGGCAGTTGGGGGTCGTCCCAATCTCTGTGTTGGTCCCAAAGTTGTCTCACTGGCATTTTGATGTTCCGCATGGTAGGAGCATCATAATTCACAGGGTGATGTTTGTATCTCAGCATATCTGTTGAACAGTGCCAGCTGAGGCCAAGAGGAGATTCAGGGTTGTCTATTCGGTCGTGAGCGACTGGAACGTGGAACATGGCACTCCTAGGAGTGAGGGTCCTAAGGTGGGTCCAGATAACAGCCACTCATTTAGGTTCAGACCTCGTACTGGTAAGAGCAGTTAAACACTATGTGATTCTTATTGTTGTGGGTCACCATGTGATGTGGAATATTCCACTGATTGTGTCATCTCATGGGAGTTCAGCTTCTTAACTACTCCGGTCTGAGTCAGTTTCTGAATTTCAGCGTTGTGTGCCTCAGCTCGTTTCAGGTGTTTAGCAAGGCACCGTTCGGTGTTCCGGAGGCTGGCCATTACCATTTCCTTTGTGGCTTGGAAAGGGGGCATATCTTTGTGCCTAAGTAGCGGGGTGGCATAACGTAAGACTCCGTCCACTTCAACTTGAGTGGTCTTTGATTCGAGCATGTTAATGGCCTCTTGGTCTTGTCGTGACCTGGTGACCTCTTTCTCGTTCCTGAAGGGAAGTACGTCCACTTGCCACAGTTTCTCTATGTTCTTAAAGAGCTCTGCCACTTGGGGATTGGTTGAGGTCAATAAACACTGCTGTGGCCAAATGGACTGCTCGACAAGTCGAGTGGGACCCTGTAATATCCACCTTAATCGTGTCTTCAGGGCTGCCGGTCCTCCTGGGGATCTTAACCTTACTGGCTTAACAGGAGTAATCAAATGAGGGTGATCCACTCCAATTAGCAGCAAGGGCTGTGTCTGTTCGAATGCCTGTATTGTAACTTTTCTGTAATTTGTTCATGGGGTATGAGTGAAGTACAAGACCAAGATGTTCTGCAGTGAAGGCATCAGTGATGAGAATGCTGTGCTGAGGCTTATCGGCTGGGGAAATATGGAATGACACCTTGGACCTGTGAACTTGAATATCTTGACATATAGTCCGCAAGCCCAGGTCTTCTGGCTCTCCTCGGAGGCCCAGGTGGTGTGTTGTTGCTGGTAAGAGCATAGTCCGCTCTGATCCATCGTCCAGGATGGCATAGGTGCTCAGAGTGCACTTACCATGGTGAAGTAGTACTCTAATAACCTTTAATAGCACACGACTTCCATCTACTGGTTTGTCCACATACAGCACTTCAGAAGATGTATTCACTAGACAGGTCTCCTCTTTAGTTGACTTGACCACAGTCTTAGGTGTTTTGGAATTAACTTCATGCAGCACTGGTAGGTGTTTGCCTTGACAAATGCTGCAAGGTTTCCGCAGATTGCACTGCGCTGCTTGGTGAGTTCTAGCACATTGTTAGCACCTTCGATTGGTACAGATCCATTCTGATAATTGGTCTGTGGTCAGTTTTACAACCTCTGTGCATTGGCTTAAGAAGTTCTCTGAATTGTTACAGAATGGGCAGTAAGGCGCAGTTCTGTTCTTAGTGGGTGGATTCACTTAGGTAAACTTCTCTCTCCGTTGCCTCTCTGGATCCATGTAGTACAGTAGTGGTCCACCTCTTCTGCCAAGGCTCCTGTCTAGGTCCTTGTCTCTCCTTAGTGTTTCTCACTGTTGATGAACCGTCATATTCAGCCAGATCAGTCAGAGTATAGGTTGTTCCTGGATAATGGATAATGTGCCTGAACTCAGCTCTCATCTCTGTCGGTACCTTGCTCAGCAAGCGTGCTATGTGAGATCCACACTGTAGCTCTGTCTCTCCTGGGGGACCAAGGGATTTAAGCATGCCCACGAGTGATTGGACCTGTAGGGCGAACTTCTCAAAGGCAGCTTGATCACCGCGTCGAATATCAGGCGAGTCCATAACACTGACTATTTTATTCAATGCCATCTGATGGGGCTGGCCAAACTTCAGATTAAGAGCCGCCATGGTATCGCTGTAATGTCTGAAGGAGTTCAGATATGAATCTGCTATCAACCTTGCCTCGTCCAACTTCAAGTGATCCACTAGGATTTGGTATTTAAAGAGCTCCGTCCCATCTGGGGGCATTAGATTCTCTAAAGCTATCTTCATCCTCGTGAACTCACTGGGGTCTCTGCGACAGAAGTAGGGAATTGACGGCATCGGACCTCAGTATGTTGGCTCAGAAGGTAGAGGAATCTGGTGTCGAGGATCGATTACAGTTCTCATGTGGGCCCTCATCGGCAGGTATGGCTGTGAGATCGCTGCAGGCTCACCTTGAAGGTAACTCTTGTACTGCTCTGAGTTATATGCTGCACTGGCTCGAAGAGGTGGCTGAGGATGGAAGCCTTGTTGTTGACTCGAATGGCCTGGAAGCATCCTGCTTGTCTTTGCTTTGCAGAAGATGTTTCTGGGAGGCTGGAGGTAAATTGTACTGTACTGAAGACCAACTACTTGGAGTGGATAATCTGCTTCTTTCAGCCTGTGCTCTCTCTGTGTACTGATGGGCTAGCTGGAATTCAGAAACTGGTCTTTGGCTGTATTGTCTCACTGCAATGTGCTGTTCCTCTGTACAGTCAGCATCCTTCAGTGACTGACGACGACTGAAAGTGGGGGGCGGGTCATCTTGGCATCTCCTTCGTCCTGTGAACACAACTCCTCTTCTTGCCCATGCCTACTGATTATTGTTTCAGATAACTGTCTTTGTGGCAGCACAAAACCCATTACGTACTCATCATAATGATGTGGGGGGTGGGACTGAAGTTTAGGTCTGGTTGAGTCTCTATCATCCATCTTCTAGAGAGAAAATGACACACATCCAGCTCGAAGGACCAAATTGTTAGTGAGACTTAGAAGGACTGTATTTAAGTTATATTGCCGGGTCATATTTTGTGTGGTAATTCAATTCAATTCAATTAAATTCAAGTTTATTTGTATAGCGCTTTTCACAATACAAATCGTTGCAAAGCAACTTTACAGCAAATTAAGTTATCATGGGATGTCAATAATCACTCTCGGGTGTCAGTCAGGACACAGGAACCAGACCAATTGCTGAATTGAGAGTATTTAATGAACAGTTGAAGTAGGCATGGGCAAACAATCTTGCAGTTGGCTTTATAATACTGTATATGTGTGTGTGTGTGGTTCTGAAATTAAACAAATAACAAATATAAATAACAGCATTATGAAATTAGTATCCATATACATTCATTCAATAACTAAACAGTAACTAAACTAAACTGTAATATGTGCAATTAATTACTAGCATGGTCAAAGCAATAATGACTGCCGCAAAGCACAGTCACATGTATGGAAACGTGACTAAATATAAAGTGTGTCACAGATTATAATGAATATTGCTGATGAAACTACTCAAATGATCCAGCTATACAATACACAATATAGCAGAAAATATCTTTGTTCGACAGACAGATATAATATACACTGCGTGCATAACAGTTAACGAGGAGAAATTATATGAATCTAGCAGTGCATCATCTACACTGGCCATAAATCATAATATAGCACACAAACACAATAATCTTAATTATTAAATAGGAAATGAGAATAGAAAACGTACTATATGGCATCGATGCACACAATACAATTCAATTAAATTCAATTCAAGTTTATTTGTACAGCGCTTTTCACGATACAAATCATTGCAAAGCAACTTTACAGCAAATTAAGTTTCTACAATATTTAGTGGTAGCTTATCAGTGGTGACTGTCAGTCAATGTACATATGGCAGAAATGTACGGAAAAATCAATTAAAGACGTAATCAAACAGACGATGAACACTATTAACAGCAATTATTATATGATGCAATCAAACTTATAGCAAAATTTGGTAGTTCTGTATGTTGTTTCAGGGTTGGCATCATCTGAGGTCCTCTGAGGGGTTGGCATCATCTGAGGTCCTCTGAGGGGTTGGCATCATCTGAGGTCCTCTGAGGGGTTGGCATCATCTGAGGTCCTCTGAGAGCCATATAGTTAATATCAGTAATATGCAGCATGCACGATACTAGGAAATGGTCAGTAACATCATCACTTTGAGGTACGATATCTATATCAGTAAGATCAATTCCATGCGATATAATTAAATCTAGCGTATGATTAAAACGATGAGTGGGCCCGGTGACATTTTGCTTGACTCCAAAACAGTTTATTAGGTCAGTAAACGCAAGTCCTAATGCATCATTTGTATTATCAACGTGAATGTTAAAATCTCCGACAATTAGCGCTTTATCAACAGTAACCAATAGGTCTGAGAGGCAATCTTCAAATTATTTTAGATTATTTTAAATCTGTATATGGCCCTGGTTGTCACGATCACCAGCTGGAGTGTCCATGAGCTCCACTGGAGGGCACTCCTTACTACTCCTTTGCCATTCAGTCACAGACTACATATCCCATAAAACTTTGCCTGGACTTATTGTGTGATTACTTCCACCTGTGTGTCATTAGCTTGTTAAGTCTGTGTGTGTGTGTGTACAGTATATAAGGTCTGTGCTTCAGTTGTTGTTTGTCGGTCGTTGGTTCCTGTACGTGTGTTTCTGGTTTATGCTCTCGCCTTCTCCGTGTAGATTATGTTCCTGACTCCTCTATGTGGATTGTACCCTGGTTCGTGGATTATTTGTTTTTTGTGTTTACTAAACCCCTGTGCTTGCATTTGGATTATCGCTCCTCCTTGTCCTGGCTTACATGTTACAGATCACCAGAAACACACGTACAGGAACCAACGACTGACAAACCACAACTGAAGCACAGACCTTATACACACACACACACACACACAGACTTAACAAGCTAATGACTGGAGAGGTCGTCGCCCGGGGTCAGGCTCGCATCTTCCGTAGTGGGTGCACCCAGGGTTCGTGGTGTCCCGGCGCCGGAGTGAAGGACATCTGGGAAGATCACGTCCTGGGTGCACCGGGTCTTTGCAGAGAAACAAACGGAGTAGAGGTGGTGGGAGAGTTAGCAGCGGGCTGTATACTTACCTCGGACTTGTGAGCGTCAGCCTGGGATGATTCCAGCGCGGCTCTCCGCTCTCTCAGCTGGGTCTGCCTCTCCACCAGGTCGTGGATCTGCTTCTCCATGCTCCAGCTCGAGCTGCACCGAATGCACACACATCCGCCATTAAAGCAAGTAACAGTGAGTAAAACAATGGTAATGTGTGTGAATAGAGTATTAGCAATGTAAGCGAGATTAGCGGCAACCACGCTGGTGATGCTAGTGGGCTATTTGCTAATAGCGGACTCGGGAAATCAAAATAAAACTAGTGATAACAAGGCGCTCTGATTGTTTTTGTTGTAGAATACGATCGGGGATATATTCACACGTTATAGAAACGAAAATTATGGTGCATAAAATTGATTTTAAGATAAAAAATAGACGACAAAGAATTAACTTGACGGAGCTCAAACTCAAAACACACGGCAGCAACAAACAGGAAGTGAAATAACAAACAGGAAATATAACTATATTAAATCCCTGAATGGCATGAGTACTCTCATCTGCACAGCCCCATGTACCATACTTGCTTTCTTTTCTTGCGCAGTTCTGCACATAACGGAGCGCTGCTCGTCGCTTATTGCATGCACTCTGGTTGCGTTGAAGCACGTCAGTCTGAACCAGAGTTACGCATATGTGATTGTTCAGTTATCTGTGTGGCTTTTCTTACACTTGTACATGTGTGAACTTCTGTGTTCATGTTAAACCTGGTTTTGGATTAGCAAAACCTTTAAATGGATTGTCTGTTTACACTAAGTTCTAATAGCCCATCTTGTTAGCAAAGGCTTGACTGTTAGCAGACAAAGTTACTAAAGAAACCAGCCAGATAAGTGGGAGAGTAAGAGGCGACCAACCTGAGTCCAAAACTGCATTTATTCTGTTTTTTCCCCCATTGCACAGAGAGGTATTTATATTATATAAATAAAGTGTCTATCCTTGGGTGATGGAGGAGAATCACACACACACACACACACACACACACACACACACACCACTAAACCATACATAATAATACTGATCAAAATAACAGTATAAAACTTAAGCTGTGTAATCAATAGTGTGATTAAACAGATTTGTATGAATGTATTCATAAGACAATTTGGTTAAAAATACTGACAGTGCAATAAAGAAATATTATTTATCTTTCTTGAATGAGATTTTAGATGATTTATGATCATGTTTTTTTTTTCTTTTTTGCTCTTTGACATTTTAAATCTCAGTCCAATGATCTATCACACATTTTGTACTTTCTCTTTACTAATGGATTCACTGCTAAACAGATCTGATCTGATCTGAGAGAGTGAAGAGTGTGTCATTGTTCTCTGCAGGTTGAGTGATTGTGGCCTCAAAGATGAAGGTTGTGCTGCTCTGGCTTCAGCTCTGAGATCAAACCCCTCACACCTGAGAGAACTAAATCTGTCTGGGAATAAACTGGGAGATTCTGGAGTCACTCTGCTGTCTGCTGTACTGGAGGATCCTCACTGTAAACTGGAGAAACTGTGGTAAGATCATCTCTCTGATAGTCTCATGTCTTTGTCCTTTCATGTAAATTCTCAGACTAAAGCTTTCTAAAATAAATGTTCATTAAACACACTAAATATCAGCACAACTGACTCTGATGACTGAAGATGAAGTTCATTTCATTCATCTTCATCACATCACATGAGCTGCTGCTCCTGTTTTTGACCAACAAACATTTACTGGAGCTTCAGTTGCTTAATTCTGCTAGTTTGATTAATACTCCTTCACCTGCTCATCTCTGTGTAAGAGTTTATTTTACTCCTACTTTCCACTGAAATCCCATAAGCTCATTGTGTTCTCACAGATGTCATAAATATTTAACCTGAATGTTCAGATACTAATGTGTGATTTAGTGATTTCTGTTCAGTTTATAAGCTGCCAAACATGACACAATGATATTTTTGATAACAAGAGTTAATAACTGAGATGTAATGGGGAACATGTGGCTCCTGTGAAGCAAATGTCCTCCTGTAGGTGTTTATTAGAGGAGCAAGTGACTATTTCTCCAGACAGATCTGTCCTTATATTGCTATGAAACAATATCTCAGATTCAGCTCTGTGTGTCTGTTCAATTCTGAAGCACATGGTTTCAAACAGCACCATTGAGCATCAACATGCATAAATCTCATTCTGGGAATACACTAGGAGATTCAGGAGTGAAGTTACTCTCTGATCTGAAAGAAGATCCACATTATAAACTGGAGAAATTATACTATTGTGAGTATATTATCTAAATCTTTTAAAATGGCCAAAGTTTAGTAACAGGCCTCATATGTGTGCAATTGGAGAATATAAGATAATAATTCAGCTCCACTTTTGTCTCCGTTGAGGGATTGTGGCGTCACAGATGAAGGTTGTGCTGCTCTGGCTTCAGCTCTGAAATCAAACCCCTCACACCTGAGAGAACTAAATCTGTCTGGGAATAAACTAGGAGATTCAGGAGTGAAGTTACTTTCTGATCTGAAAGAAGATCCACATTATAAACTGGAGAAATTATACTATTGTGAGTATATTATCTAAATCTTTTAAAATGGCCAAAGTTTAGTAACAGGCCTCATATGTGTGCAATTGGAGAATATAAGATAATAATTCAGCTCCACTTTTGTCTCCGTACTTTAAACTTTTTAATTATGTTATGATCTATAAGTATATAAATATTTTTCATCTCTGTATGCAAGTGATAAAGAAAGAATTGTTGATCATTCACTGTTATTAATCTATGATCAGTTGCTCATGCATATCTCTGGCTGTAATATGAATATACTGTGTTTTTTCTGAAATGGATCTGCTGATGTGATGTGACGGCAGTAATGTCTCATACTCATATGTGACTGTCTGTGTGTTTTATTGTAGGACTCTCAGTATTTAGACGTCAGTCCAGTTTCCTCAGGATCAGCTGCTGGTGAATGAGAAGCCGCTACAGAGACATCACAGTCACACAATCACCAGAGACTGAAGACACAGAGACGCACAGCATCACACTGTCAAGTGTGTCGCCCCATTTGTTACGCCCCGTGGCTCAAAAGGGACGGAACAAAAACAGGGACACACGAGAAAGCCAGAAGTGGAATAAAAAAATGTATGAACAAAATCAAACTGTAACAAAAAACACCATGTAGAATGTAACAGTCAGGAATCAGTGATGTGAAGTTAAATGAATGCATGGAAGTGTAATGTAGTGAAGCAGTGTTGGATGTACAAAAGACACAAGCTTAAAGCAAACCAAACAAAACCAGCTCTCTTGTGGCCATTCATCTTGCTTCTTTTAAAAGGCCCGAAAGGAAGTCAAAAACAGGCATCTTCAGTGAAACTACGAGAGAACAATTACTCGGAGGAAAACCCCACAGAAGACAGAGGTCTTCACACATTTACAAAACAACGTATAGTAATGGGGTGTAAACGTTTTATATCCAAAGGACATTATGAAAATAGATGATGTTTATACACCACCGAAAACCAAAGAAAATCAATGTAAGATTTTCAGTGATGGGCTTGCATCCTGAGCCGTGCAGCTTCTCAGGAATAGATTTAATATAGATCATCATAACTGTGTTTTGAAATTCAGAAATAGACAACTTATTGCGTGTACATTTCCTTATTGTACTTACTTCTAGTCTAACATTTGAGTGTGTAGCTTTTGTATGTATGTTTATTTTTATTAAAATGTGTCATCTCGAGAAGAAGGGCTTCCACTTGATACCATCTAGAGAAATGTGTGGCCTGCTATATCTCGATTTAAATACACTTCAAAACTCTTATTTTGAAATGAACTTCACTGATATTGAGCATCACCCAGAAATATATATTTTTTTGTAATTATTTACATTTTCTTTTTTGTTGTTGTTTGTTTTATTGCCAAGGTATCAACACATAAATACACAGCAAGTGTGAAAGTACATATTTAAATAAAATGATAATGAAAGCAAAATATCAATTATAAATGAAATAGAGAATATAGACTTAAAAGTCATTAAAATAAATGAAAACGGTGACACAGGTTTAGAGTCTTAAGAGCTTTGGAGTTCTTTGAGGATGAAATAGCTCGAATGTATTGCTGGAATTCTGTTTCAAAAGCAACGAATAATAGAAGTGAAATGATTGATGGGTTTTGCTGATTAATCAGCACTGATAGTTGATTGCTGGAACTATCAGCTAAAATCCATGCAGATAGTGAAGGGTGTAGGTTTGATTTTGGCATTGGTGGAGACAAAACGGCAGACCACAGACATTTCACTGTTTGATCAAAATTATTGCTAGGGACAATTTAGTGGCTGGATATCTGACCATTTGGTCGCCGTGATTTTGGCAAGTAAGACCTGTTCCTGGATCAACATCTTTTGTTGATCCTGGATCAACATTACTGTCCAAAAATATAGACTAAACCCAATCCCTACCCCTAAACCTAACCCTACCCATAATTTATTCCTAAAATGATAGGTGAATAGCAGGGTGTAGAAGCATCTAACCCTGATTGTAAGCCTAAAACTTACATTTCTTGACAAGCTTATCCCTCAATTCTGATTGGTTGATTGGAATGTTGTTTCAGGATCAACAAGAATGTTGATCCAGGAACATGTTGTACTTGATGAAATCACGTTCACCCATTTGGTCACATACATGTCATAGCATCTCTACTAAATTCTATACCTCTTTAAGTGAATTTGACCTAAAACAAGTAAAATTATCTGCCATGGGCTGAGAAAAATAATCTTAATGCAAACGGAAACAAGATTATATTTTATTTTTCTTACCCAATTGGCAGATATGTAGAAAAGGCATCTTGATTTAAGAGTCTTCAGATATTTTCACTGGAAACAAGAAGACAAATATATTAAGTAAAAAAAGCATTTTTTTGCAGTGCAGGTACATTCATTTATTGCGCGTATTTTCATCATGCAGAGGTCCGTACCTCGGTAAGTTTTTAAAGTTCAAAAATAAAGTGTTACAAAAAAACCATGATATTATCTGTCAGAAACATTATCAACGCTATCACAACAGTAGCATATAACATTAGTGCAGAGATCTGTAGAACAAGTAGGTTATGTCTATTTATGCTATTTTATATTGTAGGCTAGTTAAATTTTCAAAGTCATGCCAAAAACATTCATAAGTGCACTAGACAAAGTTATCATCTAATGGTTATTAATGAAAACTATAACAGTAATAGGCCTATGTATTGTTGAATGAATAGTAAACAACTGATAAAATTATATACCCCTAACCAAAGTAATGGTGCAATATGATATATGAATATATACAAAAATAATTTAACAATGCTCATTCCTCCAAAACATAGAAAACATCTTTCACAAACATCTACATGGCTGTCTCTTTTTAAAGTGTTTAATGTATATAATGAGTTGTATGTGGGGTTATTATATCACAATTTTTAACCCCAACCCAGACCTCACTAATTTTCAAACCCTGGCTACGACCATGCATGCTGTCAAAGTGACAAAAACGGCATGTCCTTTTATACTGAATCCTGTAGATGAGGAGGCTGCATTAATTCGTAGAGAGTATACTTTTGACTACATTAACCTAATAATTCGAATTTCCTTTAGGATTTCCAGTGTGGTTGGATGTATTTATGACAGGCAGTGTCACGGTTATTCTTTTTCCTGTCGGATTTAAATATTCTTCTAATACTTGGTAATGTGGCCATCTCATCATCTGTTCTTCATTATTGTAAGTGCAGAAAATGTTTGTCTTTTATGTTGTGATTTTGTATTTCCGGGTGTTTGGTCACATGGGTACAGGTGGATATTTACCTGGTTAAGTTTCCTGTTTGACGTGTGAGTAGCAGGAACGCTCACTTTCTGTTGACCGTTTTATTCATGCATTTGTTTGTTACGTCGTGTTAATAAATGTTCAAAAAGACTGCAAACGGACGGGAACGCATCAGGGATTCTTTCCTTCTACTATAGGCTGTCACTATAATTATTTTGCGAGCCTTCTGGCTTTTGGCTGAGTATAAGTAAAATGTTAATTTCATTATTCTAATTAAGAAATGTAAATGGTTGAACTGGAAATGGAGAGAACATTTAATTTTGTGAAAAGATCACTAGACTATGTGGAAAAAGCTGATGCACATTGAAATAGACACTGAATTATATTTATTTAATATGTCAAACGTTTGTAAAGCCATGTAGCCTACACCCATGAACCTTTAATGTTTAAAGCTTTACCTTGCCCGTGGGATACCATGGAAAGTAATATTAGTTCAATAACTTACCATTCTGCCATTTTCACCTCTGATATTATAGTAATTAAGAATTAAAGTTACATATTGACACGGAAGTCTGCTGAAGTCTTTTTGTTGGCTGCTGTCAGGAATGTGTACTGCCCATCGGGAGCACCGGGACATTCTGTTTTAAATTACAGCACATGCGTAACTGCAAAAAGCAGCAAATACTCCAAAAGTGTGAAGCGGCGCGACCCGATCATCCGCCAGCCGCGATCGACACGACTGATTGCTTAGTTAGCAAAGTAAGTGCTTAAATCACACCTCATAACAGCAGAGCTGACCAGTCATGGCACAGTGCTGCGCTTCCGCCACCATGTAAAGCGATAAACAGCGCAAGTCACCTGATCCATTCAGATTTAATTAAAAATTAAAATTGTCATTATTTACTCAACATCATCATTCCAAACCTGTATGAATTTATTTCTTCTGTGGAACATAAAAGAAGATAATTTGAGAAAATCAAGCATTTTTTGTCCATACAGTAGAAATCAAGGGTAACCAACATAGTTTGGTAACTGGCTACAAAATATCTTCTTTTGTATTCCACAGAAGAAAGTCATACAGGATTGGAACAACATGAGGGTGAGTAAATGATGACAGAATTTATTAGCAGTACATGTTCTGCATTCTAGCTCAAAATCAATGCTTTACTGTAAAGTGCATTTCTATGTGACAAAAATGCATTATTAAGTTTGTGAATCCATTACTATCTATCATTATTTGTGTCTATCCTGTTTTATTTATTCATTTATTTACTTCAATTGAAGGCCGTATAACCCAGCAAAACATTCATAGGGTAACTCGTGGGCTGGATAGGTTGGATTTGTGGCCCAACGGGCCGAATTAACCCCAGTCCAGCCCTGGTGCTGTTGCCATGGTGAATCATAGTTTCAGAGCTCCATTGATCATGGCTTTTCATAGACATGGTGCACGCGCTAAACTCAGAGTCAGCCTACTCAGAGTTGGTTGAACCTCCTTATAAAAACGGGCCCCAGGTCTCTGCTTTACAGGGGACTTCCACGTTCATATTTCCTCTAAAGGACGTATATTATTTTTATGTTTTAATATTTTCTTTTGGAAGCAATTGGCTTCATTGGTGTTTGGTGTCGTCTGGGGTTTATTTTAGCAATTGTTACACTGTTTCTCTCCGAATCCGTTCAGCTGAATTATCAGAGTCTGAATCAGGATCAGAATGAGCTTTATTGCCAGGTATGTTTACACATAAGAGGAATTTGTTTTAGTGACAGAAGCTCCACAGTGCAACAGAATGACAGTGACAAGACAGGACACAGATAATAAAAAGAATAATATAAAATAGACAAAATAGACAATGTTCAAAAAAAGCAAAAACACAATATATAATTTAGACAATTTTGCAGGTATGATATGTGCAAATTTGAAATGTAAATAAGTATGTGTGTTAAATAAATAATGTATACTAGTGTTGTGTGTTCCACGATTATTGTTAAGTGTTCATGAGATGGATTGCTTGAGGAAAGAAACTGTTCCTGTGTCTGGTCATTCAGCTCTGTAGCATCGACCAGATGGCAACAGTTCAAAGAGGGAGTGTGCTGGATGTGAGGGGTCATGAGTGATTTTGCTAGCCCTTTTGCTCACTCTGGATGAGTACAGTTCTTGGAGAATGGGGAGGGTTGTACCAGTGATTCGCTCAGCAGTCCGGACTACCCTCTGTAGTCTTCTGAGGTCAAATTTGGTAGCTGAGCTGAACCAGACAGTTATTAAAGTGCAGAGGACAGATACAATGATGGCGGAGTAGAACTGTTTAAGCAGCTCTTGTGGCAGGTTGAACTTCCTCAGCTGGCGAAGGAAGTACAACCTCTGCTGGGCCTTTTTGACAATGGACTCAATGTGATTGTCCCACTTCAGGTCCTGAGAGATTGTGGTGCCCAGGAACCTGAATGACTCCACTGTCATTACAGTGCTGTCCATGATGGCGAGTGGGGGGAGTGCAGGGGGGTTTCTCCTGAAGTCCACAGTCATCTCCACAGTTTTAAGCGTGTTGAGCTCCAGGTTGTTAAGACTGCACCACACAGCCAGCTCTTTAACCTCCTCTCTGTAAGCAGACTCGTCACCGTCCTGAATGAGGCAGATGAGTGTGGTGTCGTCTGCAAACTTCAGGATCTTGACAGAGGTGTCTTTAGATGTGCAGTCATTTGTGTAGAGGGAGAAGAGCAGTGGGGAGAGGACGCAACCCTGAGGAGCTCCAGTGCTGATCATACGGGTGCTGGATGAGAATTTTCCCAACCTCACTAGCTGCTGTCTGTCTGTCAGGAAGCTGGTGATCCACTGACAGACGGAGGTGGGCACGGAGGGCTTGGTTAATTTTGGGCAGGAGGAGGTTTGGGATGATAGTGTTAAACGCTGAGCTGAAGTCCACAAACAGGATCCTCACATAAGTCCCTGGTCTGTCTAGATGTTGCAGGATGTAATGCAGTCCCATGTTGACTGTATCCCCTGTTTGCTCTGTAGGCAAACTGCAGGGGGTCCAGTCAGGGTCCAGTGATGTCCTTCAGATAAGCCAAAACCAGTCGTTCAAATGATTTCATGGCCACAGACTTTAGAGCCACAGGTCTGTAGTCATTAAGTCCAGTAATTTTGGGTTTCTTTGGGACGGGGATGATGGTGGAGCGTTTGAAGCATGAGGGGACTTCGCACAGCTCCAGTGATCTGTTGAAGATCTGTGTGAAGATGGGGGCCAGCTGGTCAGCACAGGGTTTCAGACAGGCTTGTGTCACATCGTCTGGGCCTGGTGCTTTTCTTATCTTGTTCTTTCTGAAGACCTGACACACGTCATCTTCACTGATCTGGAGTGCTGGCTGGGGGAGAGGGGTTTGCAGGAGGTGTGAATGGTGTTTTTTCAAACCTGCAATAAAACTCCTTCAGATCGTCTGCCAGTTGTTGATTCTCCACAGTGCTGGGGGATGGTGTCTTGTAATTGGTGATGTCTTTCAGACCTTTCCATACTGAAGCAGGATCGCTGGAAAATAATTGGTTCTTTAGCTTTCCAGTATAATTCCTCTTTGCCACTCTGATCTCCTTTTCCAGTGTGTATTTGGCCTGTTTATACACGAATCTGTCCCCATTCCTGCGAGCATCTTCTTTGGCCTGACGGAGCTGTCTGAGTTTTGCAGTGAACCATGGTTTGTCGTTGTTGTAGGTTAAATGAGTCCTGGAAGGAATGCACATGTCTCCACAGAAACTGATATAAGATAATAATAATAATAATAATACATTTGATTTATAGGCGCCTTTCTCAACACTCAAGGATACCGCACAATAAATTTACAAACAAGACAATAAAAAACAAACAAGAAATACCATATACAAAGACAACAGAGTAAAGTAGGACGAGATAATTAAACTTTAGGTGAGATATGCAATCTTAAACAGGTGAGACTTAAGTCTAGATTTAAAAAGAGATAGAGAGTCAATATTTCTGATGTCTGGTGGTAGTGAATTCCAGAGCCGGGGAGCAGAGCAGCAAAATGCCATGCTCCCCATGGTGGAAAGGCGAGCAAAAGGAACAGTAAGGTGAAGAGAAGAAGCAGATCGAAATTAACGAGAGGGAGTATGGATATGGAGGAGGTTGGACAGATATGAAGGGGCAAGATTATGGATGACCTTGAAAGTGAACAAGAGAATCTTAAAGTCAATGCGAAACTTAACCGGAAGCCAGTGAAGCTGCTGTAAAACGGGTGATGTGGTGAAAGGGGGGGGATTCTGGTGATAATTCGGGCAGCTGTGTTTTGAAGCAATTGAAGCTTATAGAGGGATTTGTGAGGAAGACCAAAGAGAAGAGAATTACAATAATCGATGCGGGCGATGCCAAGACTGTGAACAAGAATAGCAGTAGTATGAGGGGTAAGGGAAGGGCGAAGGCGGTTGATATTACGTAGATGAAAATAGGCGGACCGGGTGATTTTTTTAATATGTGATTGAAATGACAGTGTACTGCCCAGGAGGACATCCAAACTCTTAAACTCTTAATAGAGGAATTATCAATTGAAAGAGAAAAACTATAATTTTGGATAAAGTTGATTTAGTGCCAATTAAAAGAAATTCTGTTTTGTCACTGTTTAGTTTGAGAAAATGAGAGGAAAACCAGGATTTAAGTTTGTTGAGACAGTCAGTGAGAGCAGAAGGAGGGAGAGTGGAATTTGGTTTGCTGGAGAGATAGAGTTGGGTGTAATCCGCGTAACAGTGGAATAGGATGTTGTATTACCGAAAGATATTGCCAAGAGGAAGAAGATAAATGATGAAAAGAAGGGGTCCCAGGACAGAGCCCTGAGGCACACCAGTATTAACAGGAGAAGTTTGGGAACTAAAAGATTGTAGCTGGACGAACTGAGTGCGCCCTGAAAGATAAGATTTAAACCAATCCAGAGGGGTGTGAGTGATGCCAATAGAGATTAGTCTATTGAGAAGGATGGTGTGAGAAATGGTGTCAAAAGCCACAAGATGTTACAGTCTCTGTGAGCTCGTCCAGATCGGTGGCAGCAGCTTCAAAAACACTCCAATCAGTGAGGTCAAAACAAGCTTGTAAATCTTGCTCTGCTTCATTAGTATTTATTATTGTGTTTGTTTGTCATTTCCATTCAGAGTCATTGCTGGAGATCAGATTCTGTTTCATCATGGATTACACACAAACATCCACAGATGAAGATGTTTCTCCAGGATGCAGGTACTTTGAATAAACACTGTATTAAATCTCCTTGAATGATGGTAGATGGGAGTCTCCATCGTGTTTTTGTGTCTGGAGTTAAATGAAGTTAAAATTAAGATTTTATTAAAAAAAGATCAAAAAGCCTCCCCATTAAGTGTTTTTGATTAAAAATAAGACTTTACAAGAAAATGATTGTGATGAGAGGGGCGGGGCCGAGAGCCGTGGGAACGGAGCGAGGCCAGTGGAGTAATTGATAATAAGCGACACCTGCACCACTCACCGGTCTCGAGTCTCACGGAGGAGCTCCGGAAGGATAAAAAGGAGGAGTGACGACAGTGAAAGGCGAGAGAGGACCAGGCCTGGAGTTTGTTTTGGTTTTGTTTGTGCGCGACAGTCGTCCGCGAGGGGCTGTCGCACTGTTTTGTGTTTATTTTATTATTAAAATTGTATTTAAATGTTCGCCGGTTCCCGCCTCCTCCTTCCCGAACTACAAACTGTGTTACATTGGTGCCGAAACCCGGGAGGAAGGAGGGGAACGCTGGCAGAGATCCCTTGCCGCTGTGGTGAGTCCGCGGTGCCATCGAGCATGGCGGAGCAGTCTGCCGCCATGGAGGCTCGAGGAGGTGGGCTGGAGTGAGTTGACAGTCGTCCACTGTCGCCGTCCACATAACTGTAAGTCGCTTTGGATAAAAGCATCTGCAAAATGACTAAATGTAAATGTAGGGATGCACCGAATGTTTGGCAACCGAAATTATTTGGCCAAAAATAGCAAAAAAATATCTTTCAGTTTTTTGGCCGAATAAACGAAAAGACTGAATAAACTGTACCGAACAATGACACTTTTGGTGACGCAATCAAATAGCAACCAGCGTAGAGTGAGAGGCGTGCAATCTTTATAATGCAGCAAACATGTCAGCAGTGTGGAAGTATTTAAAACAGTCAGAGAAAGACACAAATATCATTACAAGCACGACAGCGAGAGACTGTTTAGGACTGCATCGCATGTCTTCGATGAGAAGAGAAAGGAGTGATTGTTGCTGGTTACTGTATGATGATGGCCTTAAACAATTAGTAAATAAACTGCAGAATGTTATGTTTTTTAATACCTGCATGAACTGCATGTATTCTGACTGCGCTGCACAAGCTGGCACAAGCCAGGGTCCAAAGTCCAAAGCGCGAGGAAAATCTGTGCTGAAACAGTGTTACTCGTCAGTGACATTTTTATGAATTTTTTCAAGGCATGGATGTGACAAGGTGATATTAGCGACAAACATGTTCCCAAATTCGTAATGAGAATCATTTATAAATCTGCATGCTGTTGTCAACAAAAAGAAGCACTGAGATCTTCCTGTGGTTTTTTGCCTAAATAAAAGCTAAGAAAAAGCAACAACTCCATCAACATTCATAAATGATAGTATTGTAATTTTACTGTTGTTCTGTAAAATAAAATAATGTAAGACAATAATAATGAAAATAATAATTACAACAGCTTTATTAATACAGTATTCTGACTGCGCTGCACAAGCTGGCACAAGCCAGGGTCCAAAGTCCAAAGCGCGAGGAAAATCTGTGCTGAAACAGTGTTACTCGTCAGTGACATTTTTATGAATTTTTTCAAGGCATGGATGTGACAAGGTGATATTAGCGACAAACATGTTCCCAAATTCGTAATGAGAATCATTTATAAATCTGATGTTGTCAACAAAAATAAGCACTTATTTTCTTATAAAGCTGGTAAGGTCTTAAAAGCTGTAAAAAAACATCAAGGACTCTATAAACATTTATAAATATTAGTATTGTAATTTTACTGTTGTTCTGTAAAATAAAATAATGTAAGACAATAATAATGAAAATAATAATTACAACAGCTTTATTAATACATTTATTATAACATCGACACATAGTGTTCAAATTTGGATCTGAAATATTTTCTAATGTTTGAAAAGAAGTCTCTTCTGCTCAGCAAGGCTGCATTTAAATCAAAAATACAGTAAAGACAGTTAAACTATAAAATGTTATTACACTATAAAATAACAGTTTTCTCTTTGAATATATTTTTAAGTGTAATTTATTTGTGATCAACATTCTACATAAAAATGTAGTAGTATTTCATAGTATTTAGTATTGAGAAAGGTGTGCAGTGCTCGAAAAATTTCAAAACACCTGGTATCCCTTCATTCAGACACACTTCAGATTTTGGTAGCCCGAAATGGGAAAAAAAGCCCTTTTTTTAAATACAGAAAATCATACGTGTCTTAATTGTTTAGATTTTTAGAAGGCACATTAGCTTATTTTACGTTTACAAATCTTCCTGTTTGCTGCGTAAAAAACATCACATTATTCAATATTCACATTGATCTGAACATAATCAGCAGACGGGCAGTCTCATATTCATAATTGTGACCACAGTCTGTTTATAATGTCTACCATTGTAACGTTTATGTTTACATCTACCAATGTCTTTATACAATGTGTGCACATTATATATAATTATTTTATATAATTTCTAGTATTTATTTTACTTCCTATGGAATAGACCAGCACATTTAATCATAGAAATAGTTCTGTGTTGGAAGATCTTTACATAATAGTGATGTGTGTCAAACTGATGTTTATCCAGGTCCACAGTGCATCACATGGTCAAAGAACAGACCATGCTAGGTTTTTTCATGTTTTTGCATGATCTTTTACCTCAAGTCTAACTTTGATATTTATACAAGAAACTGAGGAAAACAGAACATAGGTTACAACAATGTTATCAGGTCAGAGATACATTTGTGCAGTTTATATCATGTGTGGTAGGCAAAGGCGTAATTTTGGTTTGAACATTGGGGGGGTTGAAGTGTGAACTGTTTTAGTGGAGTCCCAGGTCATGCTCCCTCATAAGGTTTATTTATTTGTTTGTTTGCTTATATGTTTATTTTTTGTAAAATTATCTTTTGTGCTATCATCCACACATGCAAAGTTGGTTGATAACATAACTGCTATAAAGTAATAGCCTAGTTAATAATCACTTGTTTACATAGGATATATAATGTAGCCTATTTTATATTATTTAGGAACTCATAGGCTATAGTTTGACAATGTTCTAATTCAACATGCCTTGGGAAGTCAATCTAACTTAACATTTTCTTACATTGATATTGTTTATTTCTTACTCCTTAACAGTTCATCAGGCTCTTAATGATTTAATCTATGCCATCTCTTGGAATATGTGATGGCCTGGTTTTTCCATCACTCATTATTAGAACCCATTTTACACATGGCTCTCGATTCTGACTTGTAATTACTCTTATGAAAATGTACCATAGTTCATAACAGCATTTGTTATAATAAGGCTAGCCTATTATTCATTACCAGGCCAATAATTACTTGTATTTTTTTTTATTAATCTATATATATTTTTATTAATCTATTTATTAATCTATTTTATTAAGCTATATTAATCACTTGTTATGAAACTGCACATTTAGAAGCATGCCCCATTTGTGATATAAATCTATAGGGAAAATCTACTACACCCCTGGTCATAAGCATGCTTTATTCACTAAATGATGACATCACACAACTGACAACTTTGCTTCCAGTTTTTAGTCAAAACATTAAGCAGAGCTGCTACATTTAATAATCTGAATATTTCACAGTGTAATATTATAATGTCTCATCTATAGGGTATAGTGAAGAAATACACGTTGGTTCACTGAAGAACTTACTAAATCAGTTTTACATTTATTTCTTATTTAATTTTTGCCATAAGAACCGGAAAATGTTGATACAGACCATTTGTTTATGAAAAGGAATTACATCTATAGAAGGGACATTACTGTATGAAACTGATCATTACATTACAGCAGAGTGTGTCGTCTGCTGCGGGAGCCGGGAGGACAGTGAATCATCCGCTGAGTGAGGAGAGTCTGTTGTTGTCAGGATCCTGCCCTGACGGTCTTGTCTGTCCTGTCTTTGTTTAATGTGTCTTTGTTTATTTTGTGCCTGAGCACATGGCTGTGTCTTTGTTTGTGTTGGCCATGTGCTCCTCTTGTCCTGCCTTCTCGTTTTCAATCACCACGCCCCCTTGTTTAGTCCTTGTTTGCCCAATTGTATTCACCTGATCCTCGTGTGCTGCTCCCTTTATATTGTGCTCATTTCCCTCTGGTCTTAGCTGGTTCGTTTTGTGTGTGCATTCTCTTTTCTAGTGTCTTTAGTCTTGTTAGAGCTTGCTATTCAGTATATTGCATCCAGTCTAGTTTCCCTCTTGTTAATTAATTTGTTCCTGTGTTCAGTCAATAGTCTAGTTACAGTCTTTGTGGTTTGGTTCTTTATTTAAATTGTTGAACCTTTTGATTTTGTTCTTTTATTTTCTTTCTAGTTTTCAGCAAGGTTGCGGTCTTGTCTTTATTTTGTTTGTAGTTCTAGTCTTTTATTCTTAGCTTTTTCCCTTTTGTTATTCTTTTGTTTTCATAAGTCTCAGTTAATAATTTCTAGAATGTATTACTTTTCCCTTTCAGTTTTATTTTCTTGTTTATCCTCCCTAGTCATTGTTTTGCAAGTTCTTTCTTTTGATCAGTATTTATCTTTTGTCTCCCCTGTTGCCTTGTCTTTGTGTGTCTGTCGACTTGGTTCCTTTCCTGCTTCCTGAGTCCTCCCGGGTCGCTGAGTCTTCTGACCTGTCAGGCAGTTGTGCTTCAAGTGTTACCATCTCCTAGGCCTAACCTGTGTTTCCTTGAGGAGCTACCTAGTCTCCTTTTGCCTCGGAGGCAGGAGCTTCCCCATCCCCGACCTGCCTGTTCTACTGTTGTGTGCTCTGGCTTATTGTGTGGACTGTCTTCCTGCCTCATCGTTTTGTGTTCCCATTTTGTTTATAAACTGTTTTCCCTGTCCATTCTCCATTTGGGTCCTTGAGGAGACCACTCTCCCCGTCACTGTCACATAGGCCAGTCCTGAGCAGCTCACTCTCCCTGTCACAGTCACTCATGTCAGGTCTGAGCAGTCTACTTCGGTCACGACCATGGAGACCACTCCTAAGCAGCCCACTATCCCTGTCATATCTATGAGGTCGTTCTCAAGCCGTCAGTCCCCACTGGCACGGAGTATGCTTCAGCCCTGGAGCCTCCAGTATCCGCTCGAGCTCCTGATCCCGAGTTAAGCCCAAGGAAGGCTCCTGATCCCCAGTCAAGCCCAGGGAGGGCTCCTGATCCTCAGTCAAGCCCAGTGTCAGCTCCAGCCCCAGAGCTCGCTCCAGTGTCGGCTCCAGCCCCAGAGCTCGCTCCGGCCTGGACTTCCATGGGTCAATATCCACCCGCCCCCCCAGGTCGGTACCGTCTTGGCTCCCTACCAACCTTGTGCCCCCTTGGACTCCTCCAACCAGGATGGACGCCTGGAGGCGTCCTTTGGAGGGGGGGTACTGTCAGGATCATTGCCCTGATGGTCTTGTCTGTCCTGTCTTTGTTTAATGTGTCTTTGTTTATTTTCTTGTTTATCCTCCCTAGTCATTGTCTTGTAAGTTCTTTCTTTTGATCAGTATTTATCTTTTATCTCCCCTGTTGCCTTGTCTTTGTGTGTCTGTCGAGTTGGTTCCTTTCCTGCTTCCTGAGTCCTCCTGGGTCGCTGAGTCTTCTGACCTGTCAGGCAGTTGTGCTTCAAGTGTTACCATCTCCTAGGCCTAACCTGTGGTTCCTTGAGGAGCTACCTAGTCTCCTTTTGCCTCGGAGTCAGGAGCTTCCCCATCCCCAACCTGCCTGTTCTCCTGTTGTGTGCTCTGGCTTATTGTGTGGACTGTCTTCCTGCCTCATCCTCTTGTGTTCCCATTTTGTTAATAAACTGTTTCCCCTGTCCATTCTGCATTTGGGTCCTCCCTTGACAAACCGTGACAGTTGTCCACCATGGCTTCCCGTGTCTTCTGTGTTGTTAGATGAGCAGGTAGCTTCCGCAGTCTTCTGCCGTGCCATTGCTTTCCCAAAGCTGGCTTTCCTACCAAAATGGCAAACTAGGTGCTGCTGCTGTGTGATGTCATCACACAAAGAAACCATCCAATTTTACTGGTCAGGCATCAACAAATAGAATGACTTCATTCCCACCCCATCCCCGCCCCCAGTTCTGTTCCCACGCATCTGCATTTACAAGCGCACAAGTGTTTTACAAACGGAATATCGCAAAAAGAGCAGCAAAAGAGAAGATGAAGAAGATTCCTTTTATTGTCATTGCACAGAGTACAACGAAATTAGGTAGCAATCCTTGGTGTTATTCACACATAACATCAAAAGGTATTGGAACAGTATTCATTTAAAAGTGCATGATCTAATAAAAATAAATATTTACAAAAATAGGACAATGTAATAAAATGATACAATGGCAAAGCAGCTGAGGTGAGGTATTACACATCCAGATGTTGCACAACTCTGGGTTGCGATGACCCTATGTACAAGTAGTGGAGTGGAAATGTAAATGAGTAGTGCAAAATCCAGTTAAAATGTAAACAATTAGTGCAATAGTGCAGTTGAAATGTAAAACAGTAGTGCAGAAGTACAGTTGAAATGTAAACAAACGAGGAACTGTTGAAAATACTATTTGAATCTATGCAATGTTCAGTGGTATTGTGGTCAAGAAAGACCAAGAGTCTGTGTAGATTATTTGGCAGTGTTCAGTTCACGAATGGCTCTGGGGTAGAATCTCTTTTTGAGTCTGTTTGTCCGTGATGTGACAGACTTTAAATGTCTACCAGAGGGCAGCTGGTCAAACAGCTGATGAGAGGCCTGCGGCAGAGATTTCATGTGAGAGCCCCCAAAAATGTCCCTTTGCTCTAGGGCCCTTCGCTGTTGATACCTTGCTCAGGAGGGCCCCAGGGGCCACCGTGTCGAATTTGGGGCCACTGGGTCCTTTCTAAAAAAGTCCCACTTCCAGTTTATTTGAATGGGTTTGCCATACCGGGTTCGTGGACACGGCTCCAAAAGGGCCAATCAAGATTTAGGATTCTAGCTACTTAGGAGCCCCTGTCACACGAGGCTCTAGGACCTTGCGGAACAATACAGCCTTTCCAAAGTTAAAAATCTCTCAAAAGGATCTTGCTGTGTACGAGACAGAGGCCTGAAGCAGAGATCCCAATTGCAATGTATTCAGAGGGATCGGTTTAAAAGATTGGTGGACATTCATCCCATGAACCTACTATAGTGATCCCATTCAATAAATTGCAAATGGACATGCATCCCAATTGCAATGTATTCAATGAGATCGGTTCAATAGCTTGGTGGACAATCATCCCATGAACCTACTATAGCGATCCCATTCAATAAATTGCAAATGGACATACATCCTACTTGCAATTTACTTTAGTGGATCAACTTAGGTGATGGGGATAGAATCATCCAATGAACCTATTATAGTGATCTCGTTCAATAAATTGCAAATGGACATACATCCCATTTGCAATGTATTCAATGAGATCGGTTTAATAGGTTGGTGGACAATCATCCCATGAACCTACTATAGCAATCCTGTTCAATAAATTGCACATGGACATACATCCCAATTGCAATGTATTCAGAGGGATCGGTTTAAAAGATTGGTGGACATTCATCCCATCAACCTACTATAGAGATCCCATTCAATAAATTGCAAATGGACATACATCCCAATTGCAATGTATTCAGTGGAATCGGTTTAAAAGATTGGTGGACAATCATCCCATTAACCTACTATAGCGATCCCATTCAATAAATTGCAAATGGGCATACATCCCAACTGTAATGTATTCAATGGGAATGGTTTAATAGATTGGTGAACAATCATCCCATAAACCTACTATAGTGATCTCATTCAATAAATTGCAAATGGACATGCATCCCAATTGCAATGTATTCAATGAGATCGGTTTAATAGGTTGGTGGACACTCATCCCATGAACCTACTATAGCGATCCCATTCAATAAATTGTAAATGGACATACATCCTACTTGCAATTTACTTTAGTGGATCAACTTAGGTGATGGGGATAGAATCATCTAATGAACCTATTATAGTGATCTCGTTCAATAAATTGCAAATGGACATACATCCCAATTGCAATGTATTCAATGAGATCGGTTTAATAGGTTGGTGGACAATCATCCCATGAACCTACTATAGCAATCCCGTTCAAAAAATTGCACATGGACATACATCCACTTGCAATTTATTGTATTAGATCAACTTAGGTGATGGGGATAGAATCATCCCACTAACCTAATATACCGATCCCATACAATAAATTGCAAGTGGACATAAATTGTATTGGCGTCAGGGGTCCGGAGGTCTTTTGGCCAATTTAGTGGGTAAGCAGACAAATAGTGGATTCAGGGGATGGGGGCATGGCCGGGGGGGTGGGGCAGTGGTCAGGAGTGGTCAGAAGGGTCCAAGGGGTCAATCCATAATTTTAGTAAGTAAGTGGACAGATAGTGGGTTCATGGGATGGGGGTGTGGCCGGGGCGGCGGTCAGAGGGGATCAAGGGTTCCATCTGTCACTTTAGTGGGTAAGCGGACAAATAGTAGGTTCATGGGATGGGGGTGTGGCTGGGGGTGGGGGGCGTCAGGGGTCAAAATTGGTCAACTTTTGGCCAATTTAGTGGGTAAGTGGGACGAATAGTGGGTTTCGGGGATGAAAAAGTGTCCACCCCCCATAAAGATACATGCTATTGTCATAATCCTGGAGTAGGATGGTACTGCGACACTCTGTGGATAAAGGCTGAACTGATTTTGGGGGCCATAAACTTTGGGCTCCCGTACGGCCACATGACCGTGTTAAAGGCAGAGCTGAAGTCTATTAAGAGCATCCTCACAATGCTCCCTTGGTGTTTAAGGTGGATCAGAGCAGAGTGAAGAGCAGTGGCAATAGCATCTTCTGTAGACCTGTTCGCTCTGTAGGCAAATTGGTATATATCAAAGGTTGGTGGAAGACTGGCTTTGATATACTGCAGGATCAGCCTCTCAAAGCACATAGTGATGACCAGAGTGAGTGCGACTGGAGGGTAGTCGTTGAGGACATACCTTCAACACCATTCCTGTCACACCATCAGGACTGTCAGCTTTCCTCGAGTTGACTGCTCTGAGCACATGCCTCACATCATGCTCCTGCAAAGTGAGGGTATGGCTGTTGGAGGCTGGTGAATGTGTTTTGACTGTCCCTGTTGCTTCCACCTCATAGTGGGCAAAGAAAAAGTTGAGTTCCTCTGCCAAGGCAGCATCGCCATTGACAGTTATGCAGTTGCTGGTTTTGTAACTGGTGATTTGCTGGATGCCCTGCCACGCCAGCCATAGGTTGTTGTTAGTGAAGTGGTCGTTAATTCTCCTTTTGTAGGCTGTTTTAGCCTCTCTGATGCCTCTCTTCAGGTTGGCTCTGGCAGTGCTGTATAGGGCTCTGTCACCAGACCTGAAGGCAGTGTTGCGGTCTTTGAGGACAGTTTTGACCGCCTTCGTTATCCAGGGCTTCTGGTTGGGGTACAACCTGATGTTTTTGTTAACTGTAATATTGTCAACACAGTTCTGTACGTAGCAGAGTACAGTTGAGGTGTACTCTTCCAAGTCCTGAGCCTCAAATATGTCCCAATTTGTCCTTTCAAAGCAGTCCTGCAGCTGCAAGGAGGCTCCTTCAGGCCATGTTTTAACATTCTTTATAGTGGGTTGAGTTTTTCTCCTGATGTCGGTGTATGCTGGGATTATAATTATGGATAAGTGGTCTGACTGGCCTAAATGTGATGGAGGTGTCGATCTAAGACCATTCCTAATGTTTGAATAAGCCTTGTCTTGTGTTCTTGTTCCCCTGGTAGCACATTTGATATGTTTGTCAAATATTGGAAGAGCAGTCTTCAAATATGCTTTGTTAAAGTCACCAGCTATGATATGAGCTGCATCAGGGTAGGTTCTCTGATGTGCATTTGTAGCATTGTGCAGGTAGCCAAAGGCTATGCTAATGTTAACATCTGTTGGAATGTAAACAGCCATAACTATGACAACAGTAAACTGCATTTATTTGTCAAATACTCCAAATTGGGAGAGCAGTGACTGCCTTTGATTTTTGTATTTGTGCACCAGTTGTTATGCACGTAAATGCACAAACCGCCTCCTTTGCTCTTACCGGAGTCTTTGTTTCTATCCCAACGGAATGCTGCGTGGACCGCTAGCTCAATAGCTACATCTAGGATGAGTGGGCGAAGCCATGTTTCCGTTATAATCAGAATGCAACAGTCCTCAATTAGTCTTTTTCGTGGAGATCTGTAGATTCAGTTCGTCTATTTTATTGTTGATGAATCTGGCATTGCTGAGAAAAATGCTGGGTAGGGGTGGTTTGTGTGGTCGTCTCCTTAGACTTGCAAGTAGACCTGACCGGCATCCACGCTTTTGTTTCCTGTGTCTTCTCCATCTCCGACGCCTGCCAGAGCCAATAACAGTCCACAGAGAACCCAGTGTCCTAGCTATCTCCTCTGGTATGTTATTTGAGTGCAAAAATTCACTCGTAACAGCCTGGTTAGAGTGTAGTCCTATGATCAGAAGATCTTGTCGGCTGTAAGTGGGATTTGCCCGGCTGAACTTAACATTTATAAACAAACATATAAACAAAAACACACAACAAAAAAACACTGAAAGGGAGAGCTTGAAGCTGCTGCGTCTGTATGCGCCGCCATCATGGGAATGATGTCAAAAGTCAAAGCGCTAAGATTTGAAGCTTTTCACATCAGAGCTGTGAGTGTAAATTTCAACTTACAAATATGAATATTAATATGCCAAGTTCTCAAATTCAAATCAGCTAGCTCTGGAGTTATGCTACTCTTTTGCCTTCATATAAACTGATCTGATCTGATCTGAGAGAATGAAGAGTGTGTCATTGTTCTCTACAGGTTGAAAGTTTGTGGCATCACAGATGAAGGTTGAGTTGCTCTGGCTTCAGCTCTGAGATCAAACGCTTCACACCTGAGAGAACTGAGTCTGTCTGAGAATTGAATAGTAGATCTGGGTGTGAATCATCTCTGTGCTCGACTGGAGGATCCTCACTGTAAACTGGAGATACTGTGGTAAGATCATCTCTCTAATAGTCTCATATCTTTGTCCTTTAATGTAAATTCTAAGACTAGGGCTGGGACTACGACGGTATATATCGTTACCACGGAATAATGTGTCTATCGTTAGAGATTTTGCTATTTTATGTATTCCGCGGTATGCAAATATCTGCCTAACATATTTCTACTTAAACGTTATATACACCTTTAAGTGATAAGGAAATATGCTTGAGAAAATGGGACACACTTTGTAGAGTTATTATGTGCAATAAGCAGTGAAAAAGAACTCAATGGGGTGCTCGCATTGACTGACACACACACAAAGCAAACACTCATAAAGCGCCTCTCTCAGACAGCATGTGATTGAGAATTTGGGAAGTGCATGGTGTTTAAAAAAGTTAAGCGCAATAAGCAATCCTCTGCTCGCACCGACTTACACACAGCCGAAGCGTGCACACTGAAAGCCCCTCTCAGACAGCATGCGATCGCAAAAACAGATCTATTTCGTGTTTCATTGTGCTTGAATGGTCAAATACGCATACAACTATGTCAAAATGCCTGTCGTGTGGAATATTCACGTAAACACAGTCGGTTATATGTAAAATAAACTTAAACAGTTGTTTCAGTATATTGGATCAGTGCAGTCGGTCTTAAAGAGACAGCAGTCTAATTTACCTGCTGCTGTCTGTCATTATTAATGTTAATTACTTACTGCACTTGACTTAATCACTAGATTTTTAATAAGAATCAGTTCATGTTTGTTTGATACAGTGAAGACTATGCAGTGTTTTATTTATACACTTCATTCAATTTCTGTAATATTTCTTACTATATGTTAAATAAACCTAGCCTACTGTTGCTGAATAAATTAAAAGTTTATTTCATATTTATTTGCTCTATTGTGTTTGTAATTTACTTATTTGTAATAATAAAATAAAAATAAAAAATACAAATATCTATTGTCAAGATATTTATCATTATTTTAAAAATAAAATGTATCATACTGTGAAATAAGATTTTAGTCAAAAACTGAAGATGACTAAAGATGAAGTTCATTTAATTTATCTCCATCACATCACATGAGCTGCTGCTCCTTTTTTTGGCCCACCAAACATTTACTGGAGCTTCAGTTGCTTCTGCCAGTTTGATTAATACTCCTTCACTTGCTCATCTCTGTGTAAGAATTTATTTTCCTCTGATTTTCCACTTTTTCTGAAATCCCATGAGCTCATTGTGAGACCAGAGTCAATAACAAACTACAGACACTTGAACTACAATTCACATTGTGTCATTGTTCTCTACAGGTTGATGAATTGTGGCGTCACAGATGAAGGTTGTGCTGCTCTGGCTTCAACTCTGAGATCAAACTTCTCACACCTGAGATACCTGGATCTGTCTGGGAATAAACTCTGAGATTCAGGAGCGAAGTTATTGAAAGATGATCCACATAATAAACTGGACACATTATACTATTGTGAGTATATTATTATTATTTAAATATTTTAAAATGGCCAAAGTTTAGTAATAGGCCTCATATGTGTGCAATTGTAGAATATAAGATAATAATTCAGCTCCAATTTTGTCTCCGTACTTTAGACTGTTTAATTCTGTGATGATATATATTAATATTTTCCTCTCTTCCAGTGTCTCTGTGTGTAAATTATAAAGAGAGAGTTGTTGATTATTCACTGTTATTAATCTATGATCAGTTGTTCATTCATATCTCTGGCTGTAATATGAATATACTGTATTTTTTCTGAGCTGGATCTGCTGCTGTGATGTGACGGCAGTAATGTCTCATACTCATATGTGACTGTCTGTGTGTTTTATTGTAGGACTCTCAGTATTCAGACATCAGTCCAGTTTCCTCAGGATCAGCTGCTGGTGAATAAGGAGCTGCTACAGAGACGTCACAGTCACACAATCACCAGAGACTGAAGACACAGAAACACACAGCATCACACTGTCTTATAGGCCTCATATGTGTGCAATTGTAGAATATAAGATAATAATTCAGCTCCACTTTTGTCTCCGTACTTTAGACTGTTTAATTCTGTGATGATATATATTAATATTTTCCTCTCTTCCAGTGTCTCTGTGTGTAAATTATAAAGAGAGAGTTGTTGATTATTCACTGTTATTAATCTATGATCAGTTGTTCATTCATATCTCTGGCTGTAATATGAATATACTGTATTTTTTCTGAGCTGGATCTGCTGCTGTGATGTGACGGCAGTAATGTCTCATACTCATATGTGACTGTCTGTGTGTTTTATTGTAGGACTCTCAGTATTCAGACATCAGTCCAGTTTCCTCAGGATCAGCTGCTGGTGAATAAGGAGCTGCTACAGAGACGTCACAGTCACACAATCACCAGAGACTGAAGACACAGAGACACACAGCATCACACTGGCATGTGTGTCATCTTTCACTGTCTTGTTTTATAGGTAATGGCCCATGAAATTGAGTGCAGAATCATTTTAGATTCACTAGATATTGTCTACAATGTAGATCAGATGTCCAATCTGGCTTCCGGGGGAATTAAACATTAATGTAAAAAATGTTTAATTTAATAACATATTATTTTGCAAATTAAATGAAGTGTATTTGTGTTACGAACTGCTCCAAAACTTGAGTTGAAGATCCAAACGCAGCTTTAATAAGGGTAATGTCAGGAAATAGGCTGGATTCACATGTGGGTACAACAGAGGCTTTAGTGACAGAATAATCATGGAAGTGTGCACTTCAGCACACGGTTCATGAGAACGAAGAATCTCCTACCACCCGGGTGGGTGAGTGACACAGGCTGGCAGAAGCCGCGACTGTGGCAGCGGAGATGAGGCCAGCTAGGCAGCACGTTAATCCGAGCGAGGGGCAGAATAATAAGATGGTGAGTCCGCAGAGACCCAGAGGGCGGATGCCGGGAAGAGCCCACAGGTACCTGAGCGTACAGAGAGGTGCAGGAAAACATCTGGCAGCTACGAGCACTGCAGCCTGAGCAAGACAAGACAGGACCGTAACAATCACGATACTAGCAGTCAGAACAACGGTATGAACCACAACAGTCTGACAAACGACAGCAAAACACGGGGAGCTACAAGGAGAAGATAACAAGATAAACAAGAACCCAGTGAGAGAGAAGATGAGCTAATGAGCAGGGAAACAAGGAGAGCGGAGACACAACCACGCAGACGAGCACGTGGCGAGCCGTCAAAACAAGGCCACGCACTCAACACAACAACACACGCATAGAAGAGACACCAAAGATGCAGGTGATCAGAGCCGAGACCTGACAGGTAATCCACAATTGTAATCCAAATACCAGGCAAAAGGTCAAGCAATCCAAACAACTAGAGTCAAAAACACAGGCATATAGGGAAAACCAGGAAACCAGGCACAAGATCAAAACCAAAACACGGGAAAGCAGAGAGAGCTCTCAGAAAACAGCGTAACCCAACCAAAACTTCACAATGAGAGAGTGAAAACACAAGGCTTATATAGGCAGAGTTAGCGAAGGAAATGGAAGTGAAAGAAAATTGACTGCAATATTTTAGTTTTAATTTAAAGTGGAACAAATTGCTTTGATGTTACGCCTTGGGACACAAACACACGCTTGAAATGGATCAAGCAGCGCCAGAATCTCCAGCAGGACCTAATTGATGATCGCTGCATTGTAACTGATGGTTGTGTGTCAAGTTGTGATTTTAAACATGTCCAAAAGAAGAAGCTGACCTGGAATGGTGGATATTTAAGGAAAAATGGAACTCTACTCAAGGTCAACTCAGACCAATATGTTTAATCACATCTCGTGTTTGTGGTAAAAGTATGCAATATAAACGGCGCTATGAGACGCACTGGTTGCTTAGGACGAAAAAAGTACATGAACTAGGAGTGCCATATTTATCTACTGTAATTTTATAATTATGTATTATATATCATATGTAATTCTGCAAAAAACAAAAACACGTCTTTCACTGCAGGATGTCTTATTGTGACGTCAAATTATTTAAATTGTATTTACCTCAAAACATCACCACCAAACAGCCATTTCAAAATAATCAAAAACACTACAAAACGATGAAATTACAATTTTTTTTATTTATTTCCAAATCATCCTCACGTTGATTGGATCCTACTGTGACGAGGATGAGCCCCCATTTTCTTATGCCCTGTGGCTCAAAAGGGACTAAACAAAAACAGGGACACATGAGAAAGCCAGAAGTCGAATACAACATTTATGAACAAAATCTATAAACAAAAAAACTATAACAAAAAACACGATGTAGAACGTAACAGTCAGGAATCAGTGATTTAAAGTTAAATGAATGCATGGAAGTGTAATGTAGTGTTGGATGTACAAAAAACACAATCTTAAAGGAAACCAAACAAAATCAGCTCTCTTGTGGCCATTCATCTTGCTTCTTTTAAAAGGCCCGAAAGGAAGTCAAAAGCAGGCATCTTCGGTGAAACTAGCAGAGAACATTCACTCGGAGGAAAACCCCACAGTAGACAGAGGTCGTCACACATTTACAAAACAACGCATAGTAATGGGGTGTAAATGTTTTATATCCAAAGGACATTAAGAAAATAGATGATATTGTCACATGTATGATCTGTTTTGGTTTAGTTTTCTGTGTCTCCGTTATCCTGCCTAGTTAGTTTCCATGGTTTATAAGCCCTGTCTGTTCCTGAGTTCCCTGTCTGCTATTATTTGTATTTGGACGTTTGATTATGCTGTGTGTTTGTATTTCTCCAGTGGACTTACCCTTTAAATACCCTTTCTCTTACTCCTTCGTCGAGCGCTTATTTTTGAAAGCAGCAACACGTTACAGAATAGCAGACCCTCGAACTGAGTAACAATATAGCTGCGTTTTTCTTTCTGTTTTGTTTTGTTTCTCCCCTCTCCTGGAATGGGATTACCAGCTGTTCAACTCCTGTGCCTGGATCAACAGGACCGTTCGCTGGAGGACCATACCAGGGACTTTTTCGATCTGGCGTGCCTTACGCACTTCCCGGAACTCTTGCTCTGCGTATTCTATTACACCAGCCTGAGCGAGTGGTGTAAGGCATGCCTGCCAGCGAACGGTCCCAAGGAGGATTTCACCGCTTTCGTGGAGTGGGTGATGGAGAACAACAGATCTCCATTTACCTTCAGCCCCACTCCCGAACCAGAGACCAGCCAGCCATCATCCTGCTGCACGGAGCAAATGCCTGAGCCCACCGCAGACGGAGAGCTTGAGCCTGCCGCGACACGTGAGCCAGTGCGCATACCCGCGACTGAGCCTATCGTCGCCCCGGAGCCTGGGCCTCAAGACCGGTCTGACTAAGTGCGTGAGGTGCTCTGGCTCTGTCAGACTCCTCCTTTCCTCTGGCTCCACCTGCATCCTCAGTCGCTCTGGCTCCGCAGCGGTCTTCTGGATCCTCTATGTCGCCCTGGCTCCATCCTGGGCTCCTCTTCCACCAGCTCAGTCCCCATCAGTCGGCCCCCTGGTGTTGTTGGCCCTATCTCCACCACGGCTCCTCCCGTCGTCGACTTCACCATGGGCCGCTATCCTGGCTGGCCTCTGGATCTCCATCTGACTCCTCCTGCTCTGGGCTCCTCCCTCCATCTACTCCGCCCTAGCCTTATGGACTATACCCCATTCCCATTGCCTGTCCCTCACCTGCCCCACGCCCACCTCCTGAACCCCCACCCTCCCTCCTCTGTTGGACTGTTTGTTGGCGCGAGGACACGCCTTTCCGGGAGGGGGGCGAAATGTCACATGTATGATCTATTTTGGTTTAGTTTTCTGTGTCTCCGTTATCCTGCCTAGTTAGTTTCCATGGTTTTTGATTAATTAGCTCCACACCTGTTTCTGTTCTCCCTGTCTGTTCCTGAGTTCCCTGTCTGCTATTATTTGTATTTGGACGTTTGATTATGCTGTGTGTTTGTATTTTTCCAGTGGACTTTTCAATAAATACCCTTTCTCCTACTCCTTCGTCGAGCGCTTGTTTTAGACAGCAACAACACGTTACAGATATGTTTATAAACCACCAAAAACCAAGGAAAATCACTGTAAGATTTTCAGTGATGGGCTTACATCCTGAGCTGTCCAGCTTCTCAGGCATAGATTTAATATAGATCATCATAACTTATTGCTTGTACTTTTCCTTATTGTACTTATTTCTAGTCCAGCATTTAAAAGTAGCCTTTGTATGTGTTTATTTTTATTAAAATATGTGTCATCTTGAGAAGAGGGGCTTACACTTTATACCATCTAGAGAAATGTGTGCCCTGCCCTATCTTGATTTAAATACACTTCAAAACTCTTATTTTGAAATGAACTTTTTCATATATTGAGCTTCACCCAGACATAAAATATATATTTATTTGTTTTTGTTTTTATTTTCATTTTTTTATTGCCAAGGTATCAAAACATATAAATACATAGCAAGTGTACAAGTACCTATTTAAATAAAACGCTAATGAAAGCAAAATATAAGTTGCTTGGCACAGGTTTATCGTCATTGGATTTGTATTTCTGTTTCAAAAGCAATGAATAATAGAGGTCAACTGATTGATCGGTTTTGCTGATTAATCGGCACCGATAGTCGATTGCTGGAACTATCGGCTATAAAATCCATGCCGATAGTTTTTCTGGTTTGCGTCCATTGCTGGAGCGGCTGAGAGGGTCTGCTGTATTTTTACGATACGAGAGTGAGAGCGACCTCTAGAGGCGAATCACTGACACCACGTGCTGTTTGTTTTGACACATGACACTGCGGGCTGCGCAGGGTGGGAGACTTAAGAAGTGGATTTAAAACAGACAACGAAACGTGTGTACACTATACTGTAGTGCATGTTTTCATATGTAATTAATTTATTGACTAGATGATGCTTTAGTGGCGAATGAACTACGTGCGGTAGGCTATGGTTGCTGTCAAGGCTGAGAGGTCGCGAACATTAGCAGCGCCTCAAGCGGTTAAAGCAATGTGACCAAAACACTGAGCTGTATCATGCATCGTTGTTTGATGACAAAAACTGACCTGTTGCGAAATTTCGCTAATGTGACCGCACCTCATACTTGCCGCTTTGCAAGTTTTTAGTGCTTTATATTTGTCAGGTTACATGTGAAGTATCACCACTGCAGGATGTTTTACAGTAGGCTACAATAGCAGTTGTGTGTGGTACAGATGCACTAGAGCATCACGAGCCATGAGCAATGCTTTCTTTAACAACAAATAGCATATATGTTGTCAGTCATAATAATAAATCTACTATGCCGCCGGATCCGCGAGTTCGCTTGGTTGTCATTTCGGCGTTTTTACACTGTAAAAAATTGTGATTAAAAAGTTTTAGAAATGTATGTTTTTCCATTATTTTAATTCATCAAATTAATTTAATCAATTTCAACTTCATTTTTAAGTTAGCCTATACAAGATTGAATTTGATTTTTAAAGTAAATTTAATATAGGTAATTTAAGTTGAAATGACACAAAATGACCTCGAATAATTTGATACTTATAAATGTAAGTTTTAAAGTTGAAGTCAGTGGATTTTTTTTACAGACTCGTCAAGATCCGTCTTATTCGATTAACCTAAGATCTAAGTTTAAAGATGAAAATAAGCGCTGCAGGTGCGAGAACGTGAGATTATTGCTGTTGAGGTAAACAGCCGCTCTCGCTCTTTCTCTGCTGTCTCTATCCAATGGCTGGAGAAATGGTCGTTAAATCTTAATTTGGGCACAGACATGTTACAGGTAATAATTTGATCAAAAAGTCATGGCAACAAATTATTTTTTAAAAGTCAGTTTAATAAGTTGATACGACTTTCACAGTAAATTTGATTCAACTTAACATGTTTTACAGTTGCTTATTTTCATTGTAGGCTTGGGCTTTGGGCTACCTTTTCAATTCATTTTAATGAATATACAAATTAATATTTATCACTTCATAAATCCATTCAAAATACATACAACACATGTAACTGAGGTAAAAGAAGGATTGAAATCCAAAAGTCATTGAAAACATTTAAAAATCAAATATCAGACAAGTAAAAAATAAAAATAAAAATTCAGGTCCAAAAAATAAAAAAATAAAAAAAAAACCCAGAAAAAACAAAAACAAAAATTGTTGGGTGGCCCCATCACCAATGAACTGTTTGACAAACACTTTTAACCTGCACAAACCTTTAACAGAAACATAAATATGGTTTATTACTGCATACAAAAAAGTTTATCTATAATGCTTCTATTTTCAAAACGCTTCTATTTCAGAATTTTTATTTTAGCAAAAATCAAACTAGTTCATGAATATTTTTTGTGGTTGATTAGGGTCCACATTAGGGTTGATTAGGGTTTGCATAAATAAAAAGGTTGGAAACCACTGATTTAGTGATACAGTGGTTCTCTATTACAAGGTAAATAATTTTCTTAATTAGCAAAGCCTTTAAGCACTGTCCCAATCAACCAAAATGATGCTGTCCCATCCACCCGAACTGTGTTTGGGAGGATGGGACAAAATAAAAACAACCTAATTTGGAAAATAGAAACATGATATTAACACTTTTTTATTGATTTTGTAGAAGTAGTGCATCATATGTATGTTTCCATCAAAAGTTTGTATAATATAGTAGCTATGAGAATTTTAGGACCTTATTATGAAAACCAGCAAAAGCTTATGTAATGTTCCTCAGTTCATGCATTTCATGGTTAACTTCCTGTTTGATGCATGCCCCGCCCACCTACATGATGTCACACTAATGAGGGCATCCCATTTTAATTATGTGGTCTTACACCTCGGACTCAGCAAAAAAAAGTTTTTATTTTCACTCATTAGCTGAGAAAAATAAATTCTGTAGGCCTATAGTTATACTGTCCCATTTAACCTTATGTTCCAATCACTCTTAATTCACCCTATATTTTAGGCGGAAACAGAGCATCTCACAGCAACCAGCAGATTCAT
>NW_015506187.1:217111-217443 GCF_001515645.1 Sinocyclocheilus grahami | reverse complement strand
ACCTTTGTTAATACTCCAATAATTAAATTAAGTGCCCTAAGTAGTCCTTTACACGTCTATAGTCGACCAAGACCAATTGTAAAAAATCTATAAATCTTTATGAAATACACAATCATTTATATATACATCACGATCATCTGTATTTATTTTAATGACTAATTGTATTCACAAAGTGCCACTGGATTTTAGTCATTATTCGACCTGTTTTCCCTATACATTACAATACGATTTTATTTAATTTTTTAATGATATTTATGCATATACATATGAAACAGATATCCGGTCACTATTTCAAGTCTGAGTTTTATGTGAATTTCCAAAACTCTGCTGCC